>NW_026970199.1:0-300000 GCF_028390025.1 Pseudophryne corroboree | reverse complement strand
AAAGCATCATTTAATGAAAAAGTATGACATCACAATCCATGCAATGCAGTATGCAATGCAAAATTATGACATCACAATCCATGCAATGCAGTATGCAATGCAAAATTATGACATCACAATCCATGCAAAGCATCATTTAATGCAAAATTATGACATCACAATCCATGCAATGCAGTATGCAATGCAAAATTATGACATCACAATCCATGCAATGCAGTATGCAATGCAAAATTATGACATCATAATCCATGCAAAGCATCATTTAATGCAAAAGTATGACATCACAATCCATGCAATGCAGTATGCAATGCAAAATTATGACATCACAATCCATGCAATGCAGTATGCAATGCAAAATTATGACATCACAATCCATGCAATGCAGTATGCAATGCAAAATTATGACATCATAATCCATGCAAAGCATCATTCAATGCAAAAGTATGACATCACAATCCATGCAATGCAGTATGCAATGCAAAATTATGACATCACAATCCATGCAAAGCATCATTCAATGCAAAAGTATGACATCACAATCCATGCAATGCAAAATTATGACATCATAATCCATGCAAAGCATCATTTAATGCTAAAGTATGACATCACAATCCATGCAATGCAGTATGCAATGCAAAATTATGACATCACAATCCATGCAATGCATCATTTAATGCAACATTATGACATCACAATCCATGCAATGCAGTATGCAATGCAAAATTATGACATCACAATCCATGCAATGTAGTATGCAATGCAAAATTATGACATCACAATCCATGCAATGCAGTATGCAATGCAAAATTATGACATCATAATCCATGCAAAGCATCATTTAATGCAAAATTATGACATCACAATCCATGCAAAGCATCATTTAATGCAAAAGTATGACATCACAATCCATGCAATGCAAAATTATGACATCACAATCCATGCAATGCAGTATGCAATGCAAAATTATGACATCATAATCCATGCAAATCATCATTTAATGCAAAATTATGACATCACAATCCATGCAAGCAGTATGCAATGCAAAATTATGACATCACAATCCATGCAATGCAGTATGCAATGCAAAATTATGACATCATAATCCATGCAAAGCATCATTTAATGCAAAATTATGACATCACAATCCATGCAATGCAGTATGCAATGCAAAATTATGACATCATAATCCATGCAAAGCATCATTTAATGCAAAATTATGACATCACAATCCATGCAAAGCATCATTTAATGCAAAAGTATGACATCACAATCCATGCAATGCAAAATTATGACATCACAATCCATGCAATGCAGTATGCAATGCAAAATTATGACATCATAATCCATGCAAAGTATCATTTAATGCAAAATTATGACATCACAATCCATGCAATGCAGTATGCAATGCAAAATTATGACATCACAATCCATGCAAAGCATCATTTAATGCAACATTATGACATCACAATCCATGCAATGCAGTATGCAATGCAAAATTATGACATCACAATCCATGCAATGCAGTATGCAATGCAAAATTATGACATCATTATCCATGCAAAGCATCATTTAATGAAAAAGTATGACATCACAATCCATGCAATGCAGTATGCAATGCAAAATTATGACATCACAATCCATGCAATGCAGTATGCAATGCAAAATTATGACATCACAATCCATGCAAAGCATCATTTAATGCAAAATTATGACATCACAATCCATGCAATGCAGTATGCAATGCAAAATTATGACATCACAATCCATGCAATGCAGTATGCAATGCAAAATTATGACATCATAATCCATGCAAAGCATCATTTAATGCAAAAGTATGACATCACAATCCATGCAATGCAGTATGCAATGCAAAATTATGACATCACAATCCATGCAATGCAGTATGCAATGCAAAATTATGACATCATAATCCATGCAAAGCATTTTTTAATGCAAAACTATGACATCACAATCCATGCAATGCAGTATGCAATGCAAAATTATGACATCACAATCCATGCAAAGCATCATGTAATGCAAAATTATGACATCACAACCCATGCAATGCAGTATGCAATGCAAAATTATGACATCACAATCCAAGCAATGCAGTATGCAATGCAAAATTAAGACATCACAATCCATGCAAAGCATCATTTAATGCAACATTATGACATCACAATCCATGCAATGCAGTATGCAATGCAAAATTCTGACATCACAATCCATGCAATGCAGTATGCAATGCAAAATTATGACATCACAATCCATGCAAGGCAGTATGCAATGCAAAATTATGACATCATAATCCATGCAAAGCATCATTTAATGCTAAAGTATGACATCACAATCCATGCAATGCAGTATGCAATGCAAAATTATGACATCACAATCCATGCAATGCAGTATGCAATGCAAAATTATGACATCATAATCCATGCAAAGCATCATTTAATGCAAAATTATGACATCACAATCCATGCAATGCAGTATGTAATGCAAAATTATGACATCATAATCCATGCAAAGCATCATTTAATGCAAAATTATGACATCACAATCCATGCAATGCAGTATGCAATGCAAAATTATGACATCACAATCCATGCAAAGCATCATTTAATGCAACATTATGACATCACAATCCATGCAATGCAGTATGCAATGCAAAATTATGACATCACAATCCATGCAATGCAGTATGCAATGCAAAATTATAACATCACAATCCATGCAATGCAGTATGCAATGCAAAATTATGACATCATAATCCATGCAAAGCATCATTTAATGCAAAAGTATGACATCACAATCCATGCAATGCAAAATTATGACATCACAATCCATGCAATGCAGTATGCAATGCAAAATTATGACATCATAATCCATGCAAAGCATCATTTAATGAAAAATTATGACATCACAATCCATGCAATGCAGTATGCAATGCAAAATTATGACAACATAATCCATGCAAAGCATCATTTAATGCTAAAGTATAACATCACAATCCATGCAATGCAGTATGCAATGCAAAATTATGACATCACAATCCATGCAATGCAGTATGCAATGCAAAATTATGACATCATAATCCATGCAAAGCATCATTTAATGCAAAATTATGACATCACAATCCATGCAATGCAGTATGCAATGCAAAATTATGACATCACAATCCATGCAATGCAGTATGCAATGCAAAATTATGACATCACAATCCATGCAATGCAGTATGCAATGCAAAATTATGACATCACAATCCATGCAATGCAGTATGCAATGCAAAATTATGACATCATAATCCATGCAAAGCATCATTTAATGCAAAAGTATGACATCACAATCCATGCAATGCAAAATTATGACATCACAATCCATGCAATGCAGTATGCAATGCAAAATTATGACATCATAATCCATGCAAAGCATCATTTAATGCAAACTTATGACATCACAATCCATGCAATGCAGTATGCAATGCAAAATTATGACATCATAATCCATGCAAAGCATCATTTAATGCTAAAGTATGACATCACAATCCATGCAATGCAGTATGCAATGCAAAATTATGACATCACAATCCATGCAATGCAGTATGCAATGCAAAATTATGACATCATAATCCATGCAAAGCATCATTTAATGCAAAATTATGACATCACAATCCATGCAATGCAGTATGTAATGCAAAATTATGACATCATAATCCATGCAAAGCATCATTTAATGCAAAATTATGACATCACAATCCATGCAATGCAGTATGCAATGCAAAATTATGACATCACAATCCATGCAAAGCATCATTTAATGCAACATTATGACATCACAATCCATGCAATGCAGTATGCAATGCAAAATTATGACATCACAATCCATGCAATGCAGTATGCAATGCAAAATTATGACATCACAATCCATGCAATGCAGTATGCAATGCAAAATTATGACATCACAATCCATGCAATGCAGTATGCAATGCAAAATTATGACATCATAATCCATGCAAAGCATCATTTAATGCAAAAGTATGACATCACAATCCATGCAATGCAAAATTATGACATCACAATCCATGCAATGCAGTATGCAATGCAAAATTATGACATCATAATCCATGCAAAGCATCATTTAATGAAAAATTATGACATCACAATCCATGCAATGCAGTATGCAATGCAAAATTATGACAACATAATCCATGCAAAGCATCATTTAATGCTAAAGTATAACATCACAATCCATGCAATGCAGTATGCAATGCAAAATTATGACATCACAATCCATGCAATGCAGTATGCAATGCAAAATTATGACATCATAATCCATGCAAAACATCATTTAATGCAAAAGTATGACATCACAATCCATGCAATGCAAAATTATGACATCACAATCCATGCAATGCAGTATGCAATGCAAAATTATGACATCATAATCCATGCAAAGCATCATTTAATGCAAAATTATGACATCACAATCCATGCAATGCAGTATGCAATGCAAAATTATGACATCACAATCCATGCAAAGCATCATTTAATGCAACATTATGACATCACAATCCATGCAATGCAGTATGCAATGCAAAATTATGACATCACAATCCATGCAATGCAGTATGCAATGCAAAATTATGACATCACAATCCATGCAATGCAGTATGCAATGCAAAATTATGACATCACAATCCATGCAATGCAGTATGCAATGCAAAATTATGACATCATAATCCATGCAAAGCATCATTTAATGCAAAAGTATGACATCACAATCCATGCAATGCAAAATTATGACATCACAATCCATGCAATGCAGTATGCAATGCAAAATTATGACATCATAATCCATGCAAAGCATCATTTAATGCAAACTTATGACATCACAATCCATGCAATGCAGTATGCAATGCAAAATTATGACATCATAATCCATGCAAAGCATCATTTAATGCTAAAGTATGACATCACAATCCATGCAATGCAGTATGCAATGCAAAATTATGACATCACAATCCATGCAATGCAGTATGCAATGCAAAATTATGACATCATAATCCATGCAAAACATCATTTAATGCAAAATTATGACATCACAATCCATGCAATGCAGTATGCAATGCAAAATTATGACATCACAATCCATGCAATGCAGTATGCAATGCAAAATTATGACATCATTATCCATGCAAAGCATCATTTAATGAAAAAGTATGACATCACAATCCATGCAATGCAGTATGCAATGCAAAATTATGACATCACAATCCATGCAATGCAGTATGCAATGCAAAATTATGACATCACAATCCATGCAAAGCATCATTTAATGCAAAATTATGACATCACAATCCATGCAATGCAGTATGCAATGCAAAATTATGACATCACAATCCATGCAATGCAGTATGCAATGCAAAATTATGACATCATAATCCATGCAAAGCATCATTTAATGCAAAAGTATGACATCACAATCCATGCAATGCAGTATGCAATGCAAAATTATGACATCACAATCCATGCAATGCAGTATGCAATGCAAAATTATGACATCATAATCCATGCAAAGCATCATTTAATGCAAAACTATGACATCACAATCCATGCAATGCAGTATGCAATGCAAAATTATGACATCACAATCCATGCAAAGCATCATGTAATGCAAAATTATGACATCACAACCCATGCAATGCAGTATGCAATGCAAAATTATGACATCACAATCCAAGCAATGCAGTATGCAATGCAAAATTAAGACATCACAATCCATGCAAAGCATCATTTAATGCAACATTATGACATCACAATCCATGCAATGCAGTATGCAATGCAAAATTCTGACATCACAATCCATGCAATGCAGTATGCAATGCAAAATTATGACATCACAATCCATGCAAGGCAGTATGCAATGCAAAATTATGACATCATAATCCATGCAAAGCATCATTTAATGCTAAAGTATGACATCACAATCCATGCAATGCAGTATGCAATGCAAAATTATGACATCACAATCCATGCAATGCAGTATGCAATGCAAAATTATGACATCATAATCCATGCAAAGCATCATTTAATGCAAAATTATGACATCACAATCCATGCAATGCAGTATGTAATGCAAAATTATGACATCATAATCCATGCAAAGCATCATTTAATGCAAAATTATGACATCACAATCCATGCAATGCAGTATGCAATGCAAAATTATGACATCACAATCCATGCAAAGCATCATTTAATGCAACATTATGACATCACAATCCATGCAATGCAGTATGCAATGCAAAATTATGACATCACAATCCATGCAATGCAGTATGCAATGCAAAATTATGACATCACAATCCATGCAATGCAGTATGCAATGCAAAATTATGACATCATAATCCATGCAAAGCATCATTTAATGAAAAATTATGACATCACAATCCATGCAATGCAGTATGCAATGCAAAATTATGACAACATAATCCATGCAAAGCATCATTTAATGCTAAAGTATAACATCACAATCCATGCAATGCAGTATGCAATGCAAAATTATGACATCACAATCCATGCAATGCAGTATGCAATGCAAAATTATGACATCATAATCCATGCAAAACATCATTTAATGCAAAAGTATGACATCACAATCCATGCAATGCAAAATTATGACATCACAATCCATGCAATGCAGTATGCAATGCAAAATTATGACATCATAATCCATGCAAAGCATCATTTAATGCAAAATTATGACATCACAATCCATGCAATGCAGTATGCAATGCAAAATTATGACATCACAATACATGCAAAGCATCATTTAATGCAACATTATGACATCACAATCCATGCAATGCAGTATGCAATGCAAAATTATGACATCACAATCCATGCAATGCAGTATGCAATGCAAAATTATGACATCACAATCCATGCAATGCAGTATGCAATGCAAAATTATGACATCACAATCCATGCAATGCAGTATGCAATGCAAAATTATGACATCATAATCCACGCAAAGCATCATTTAATGCAAAAGTATGACATCACAATCCATGCAATGCAAAATTATGACATCACAATCCATGCAATGCAGTATGCAATGCAAAATTATGACATCATAATCCATGCAAAGCATCATTTAATGCAAACTTATGACATCACAATCCATGCAATGCAGTATGCAATGCAAAATTATGACATCATAATCCATGCAAAGCATCATTTATTGCTAAAGTATGACATCACAATCCATGCAATGCAGTATACAATGCAAAATTATGACATCACAATCCATGCAATGCAGTATGCAATGCAAAATTATGACATCATAATCCATGCAAAACATCATTTAATGCAAAATGATGACATCACAATCCATGCAAAGCATCATTTAATGCAACATTATGACATCACAATCCATGCAATGCAGTATGCAATGCAAAATTATGACATCACAATACATGCAAAGCATCATTTAATGCAACATTATGACATCACAATCCATGCAATGCAGTATGCAATGCAAAATTATGACATCACAATCCATGCAATGCAGTATGCAATGCAAAATTATGACATCACAATCCATGCAATGCAGTATGCAATGCAAAATTATGACATCACAATCCATGCAATGCAGTATGCAATGCAAAATTATGACATCATAATCCACGCAAAGCATCATTTAATGCAAAAGTATGACATCACAATCCATGCAATGCAAAATTATGACATCACAATCCATGCAATGCAGTATGCAATGCAAAATTATGACATCATAATCCATGCAAAGCATCATTTAATGCAAACTTATGACATCACAATCCATGCAATGCAGTATGCAATGCAAAATTATGACATCATAATCCATGCAAAGCATCATTTATTGCTAAAGTATGACATCACAATCCATGCAATGCAGTATACAATGCAAAATTATGACATCACAATCCATGCAATGCAGTATGCAATGCAAAATTATGACATCATAATCCATGCAAAACATCATTTAATGCAAAATGATGACATCACAATCCATGCAATGCAGTATGCAATGCAAAATTATGACATCATAATCCATGCAAAGCATCATTTAATGAAAAATTATGACATCACAATCCATGCAATGCAGTATGCAATGCAAAATTATGACAACATAATCCATGCAAAGCATCATTTAATGCTAAAGTATAACATCACAATCCATGCAATGCAGTATGCAATGCAAAATTATGACATCACAATCCATGCAATGCAGTATGCAATGCAAAATTATGACATCATAATCCATGCAAAACATCATTTAATGCAAAAGTATGACATCACAATCCATGCAATGCAAAATTATGACATCACAATCCATGCAATGCAGTATGCAATGCAAAATTATGACATCATAATCCATGCAAAGCATCATTTAATGCAAAATTATGACATCACAATCCATGCAATGCAGTATGCAATGCAAAATTATGACATCACAATACATGCAAAGCATCATTTAATGCAACATTATGACATCACAATCCATGCAATGCAGTATGCAATGCAAAATTATGACATCACAATCCATGCAATGCAGTATGCAATGCAAAATTATGACATCACAATCCATGCAATGCAGTATGCAATGAAAAATTATGACATCACAATCCATGCAATGCAGTATGCAATGCAAAATTATGACATCATAATCCACGCAAAGCATCATTTAATGCAAAAGTATGACATCACAATCCATGCAATGCAAAATTATGACATCACAATCCATGCAATGCAGTATGCAATGCAAAATTATGACATCATAATCCATGCAAAGCATCATTTAATGCAAACTTATGACATCACAATCCATGCAATGCAGTATGCAATGCAAAATTATGACATCATAATCCATGCAAAGCATCATTTATTGCTAAAGTATGACATCACAATCCATGCAATGCAGTATACAATGCAAAATTATGACATCACAATCCATGCAATGCAGTATGCAATGCAAAATTATGACATCATAATCCATGCAAAACATCATTTAATGCAAAATGATGACATCACAATCCATGCAATGCAGTATGCAATGCAAAATTATGACATCATAATCCATGCAAAGCATCATTTAATGCAAAATTATGACATCACAATCCATGCAATGCAGTATGCAATGCAAAATTATGACATCACAATCCATGCAATGCAGTATGCAATGCAAAATTATGACATCATAATCCATGCAAAGTATCATTTAATGCAAAATTATGACATCACAATCCATGCAATGCAGTATGCAATGCAAAATTATGACATCACAATCCATGCAAAGCATCATTTAATGCAACATTATGACATCACAATCCATGCAATGCAGTATGCAATGCAAAATTATGACATCACAATCCATGCAATGCAGTATGCAATGCAAAATTATGACATCATTATCCATGCAAAGCATCATTTAATGAAAAAGTATGACATCACAATCCATGCAATGCAGTATGCAATGCAAAATTATGACATCACAATCCATGCAATGCAGTATGCAATGCAAAATTATGACATCACAATCCATGCAAAGCATCATTTAATGCAAAATTATGACATCACAATCCATGCAATGCAGTATGCAATGCAAAATTATGACATCACAATCCATGCAATGCAGTATGCAATGCAAAATTATGACATCATAATCCATGCAAAGCATCATTTAATGCAAAAGTATGACATCACAATCCATGCAATGCAGTATGCAATGCAAAATTATGACATCACAATCCATGCAATGCAGTATGCAATGCAAAATTATGACATCATAATCCATGCAAAGCATCATTTAATGCAAAACTATGACATCACAATCCATGCAATGCAGTATGCAATGCAAAATTATGACATCACAATCCATGCAAAGCATCATGTAATGCAAAATTATGACATCACAACCCATGCAATGCAGTATGCAATGCAAAATTATGACATCACAATCCAAGCAATGCAGTATGCAATGCAAAATTAAGACATCACAATCCATGCAAAGCATCATTTAATGCAACATTATGACATCACAATCCATGCAATGCAGTATGCAATGCAAAATTCTGACATCACAATCCATGCAATGCAGTATGCAATGCAAAATTATGACATCACAATCCATGCAAGGCAGTATGCAATGCAAAATTATGACATCATAATCCATGCAAAGCATCATTTAATGCTAAAGTATGACATCACAATCCATGCAATGCAGTATGCAATGCAAAATTATGACATCACAATCCATGCAATGCAGTATGCAATGCAAAATTATGACATCACAATACATGCAATGCAGTATGCAATGCAAAATTATGACATCATAATCCATGCAAAGCATCATTTAATGCAAAAGTATGACATCACAATCCATGCAATGCAAAATTATGACATCACAATCCATGCAATGCAGTATGCAATGCAAAATTATGACATCATAATCCATGCAAAGCATCATTTAATGCAAACTTATGACATCACAATCCATGCAATGCAGTATGCAATGCAAAATTATGACATCATAATCCATGCAAAGCATCATTTAATGCTAAAGTATGACATCACAATCCATGCAATGCAGTATGCAATGCAAAATTATGACATCACAATCCATGCAATGCAGTATGCAATGCAAAATTATGACATCATAATCCATGCAAAAAATCATTTAATGCAAAATTATGACATCACAATCCATGCAATGCAGTATGCAATGCAAAATTATGACATCATAATCCATGCAAAGCATCATTTAATGCAAAATTATGACATCACAATCCATGCAATGCAGTATGCAATGCAAAATTATGACATCACAATCCATGCAATGCAGTATGCAATGCAAAATTATGACATCATAATCCATGCAAAGCATCATTCAATGCAAAAGTATGACATCACAATCCATGCAATGCAAAATTATGACATCACAATCCATGCAATCCAGTATGCAATGCAAAATTATGACATCACAATCCATGCAATGCAGTATGCAATGCAAAATTATGACATCACAATCCATGCAATGCAGTATGCAATGCAAAATTATGACATCATTATCCATGCAAAGCATCATTTAATGAAAAAGTATGACATCACAATCCATGCAATGCAGTATGCAATGCAAAATTATGACATCACAATCCATGCAATGCAGTATGCAATGCAAAATTATGACATCACAATCCATGCAAAGCATCATTTAATGCAAAATTATGACATCACAATCCATGCAATGCAGTATGCAATGCAAAATTATGACATCACAATCCATGCAATGCAGTATGCAATGCAAAATTATGACATCATAATCCATGCAAAGCATCATTTAATGCAAAAGTATGACATCACAATCCATGCAATGCAGTATGCAATGCAAAATTATGACATCACAATCCATGCAATGCAGTATGCAATGCAAAATTATGACATCATAATCCATGCAAAGCATCATTTAATGCAAAACTATGACATCACAATCCATGCAATGCAGTATGCAATGCAAAATTATGACATCACAATCCATGCAAAGCATCATGTAATGCAAAATTATGACATCACAACCCATGCAATGCAGTATGCAATGCAAAATTATGACATCACAATCCAAGCAATGCAGTATGCAATGCAAAATTAAGACATCACAATCCATGCAAAGCATCATTTAATGCAACATTATGACATCACAATCCATGCAATGCAGTATGCAATGCAAAATTCTGACATCACAATCCATGCAATGCAGTATGCAATGCAAAATTATGACATCACAATCCATGCAAGGCAGTATGCAATGCAAAATTATGACATCATAATCCATGCAAAGCATCATTTAATGCTAAAGTATGACATCACAATCCATGCAATGCAGTATGCAATGCAAAATTATGACATCACAATCCATGCAATGCAGTATGCAATGCAAAATTATGACATCACAATACATGCAATGCAGTATGCAATGCAAAATTATGACATCATAATCCATGCAAAGCATCATTTAATGCAAAAGTATGACATCACAATCCATGCAATGCAAAATTATGACATCACAATCCATGCAATGCAGTATGCAATGCAAAATTATGACATCATAATCCATGCAAAGCATCATTTAATGCAAACTTATGACATCACAATCCATGCAATGCAGTATGCAATGCAAAATTATGACATCATAATCCATGCAAAGCATCATTTAATGCTAAAGTATGACATCACAATCCATGCAATGCAGTATGCAATGCAAAATTATGACATCACAATCCATGCAATGCAGTATGCAATGCAAAATTATGACATCATAATCCATGCAAAAAATCATTTAATGCAAAATTATGACATCACAATCCATGCAATGCAGTATGCAATGCAAAATTATGACATCATAATCCATGCAAAGCATCATTTAATGCAAAATTATGACATCACAATCCATGCAATGCAGTATGCAATGCAAAATTATGACATCACAATCCATGCAATGCAGTATGCAATGCAAAATTATGACATCATAATCCATGCAAAGCATCATTCAATGCAAAAGTATGACATCACAATCCATGCAATGCAAAATTATGACATCACAATCCATGCAATCCAGTATGCAATGCAAAATTATGACATCACAATCCATGCAAGGCAGTATGCAATGCAAAATTATGACATCATAATCCATGCAAAGCATCATTTAATGCTAAAGTATGACATCACAATCCATGCAATGCAGTATGCAATGCAAAATTATGACATCACAATCCATGCAATGCAGTATGCAATGCAAAATTATGACATCATAATCCATGCAAAGCATCATTTAATGCAAAATTATGACATCACAATCCATGCAATGCAGTATGTAATGCGAAATTATGACATCATAATCCATGCAAAGCATCATTTAATGCAAAATTATGACATCACAATCCATGCAATGCAGTATGCAATGCAAAATTATGACATCACAATCCATGCAATGCAGTATGCAATGCAAAATTATGACATCACAATCCATGCAAAGCATCATTTAATGCAAAATTATGACATCACAATCCATGCAATGCAGTATGCAATGCAAAATTATGACATCACAATCCATGCAATGCAGTATGCAATGCAAAATTATGACATCATAATCCATGCAAAGCATCATTTAATGCAAAACTATGACATCACAATCCATGCAATGCAGTATGCAATGCAAAATTATGACATCACAATCCATGCAAAGCATCATGTAATGCAAAATTATGACATCACAACCCATGCAATGCAGTATGCAATGCAAAATTATGACATCACAATCCAAGCAATGCAGTATGCAATGCAAAATTAAGACATCACAATCCATGCAAAGCATCATTTAATGCAACATTATGACATCACAATCCATGCAATGCAGTATGCAATGCAAAATTCTGACATCACAATCCATGCAATGCAGTATGCAATGCAAAATTATGACATCACAATCCATGCAAGGCAGTATGCAATGCAAAATTATGACATCATAATCCATGCAAAGCATCATTTAATGCTAAAGTATGACATCACAATCCATGCAATGCAGTATGCAATGCAAAATTATGACATCACAATCCATGCAATGCAGTATGCAATGCAAAATTATGACATCACAATACATGCAATGCAGTATGCAATGCAAAATTATGACATCATAATCCATGCAAAGCATCATTTAATGCAAAAGTATGACATCACAATCCATGCAATGCAAAATTATGACATCACAATCCATGCAATGCAGTATGCAATGCAAAATTATGACATCATAATCCATGCAAAGCATCATTTAATGCAAATTTATGACATCACAATCCATGCAATGCAGTATGCAATGCAAAATTATGACATCATAATCCATGCAAAGCATCATTTAATGCTAAAGTATGACATCACAATCCATGCAATGCAGTATGCAATGCAAAATTATGACATCACAATCCATGCAATGCAGTATGCAATGCAAAATTATGACATCATAATCCATGCAAAAAATCATTTAATGCAAAATTATGACATCACAATCCATGCAATGCAGTATGCAATGCAAAATTATGACATCATAATCCATGCAAAGCATCATTTAATGCAAAATTATGACATCACAATCCATGCAATGCAGTATGCAATGCAAAATTATGACATCACAATCCATGCAATGCAGTATGCAATGCAAAATTATGACATCATAATCCATGCAAAGCATCATTCAATGCAAAAGTATGACATCACAATCCATGCAATGCAAAATTATGACATCACAATCCATGCAATCCAGTATGCAATGCAAAATTATGACATCACAATCCATGCAAGGCAGTATGCAATGCAAAATTATGACATCATAATCCATGCAAAGCATCATTTAATGCTAAAGTATGACATCACAATCCATGCAATGCAGTATGCAATGCAAAATTATGACATCACAATCCATGCAATGCAGTATGCAATGCAAAATTATGACATCATAATCCATGCAAAGCATCATTTAATGCAAAATTATGACATCACAATCCATGCAATGCAGTATGTAATGCGAAATTATGACATCATAATCCATGCAAAGCATCATTTAATGCAAAATTATGACATCACAATCCATGCAATGCAGTATGCAATGCAAAATTATGACATCACAATCCATGCAAAGCATCATTTAATGCAACATTATGACATCACAATCCATGCAATGCAGTATGCAATGCAAAATTATGACATCACAATCCATGCAATGCAGTATGCAATGCAAAATTATGACATCACAATCCATGCAATGCAGTATGCAATGCAAAATTATGACATCACAATCCATGCAATGCAGTATGCAATGCAAAATTATGACATCATAATCCATGCAAAGCATCATTTAATGCAAAAGTATGACATCACAATCCATGCAATGCAAAATTATGACATCACAATCCATGCAATGCAGTATGCAATGCAAAATTATGACATCATAATCCATGCAAAGCATCATTTAATGAAAAATTATGACATCACAATCCATGCAATGCAGTATGCAATGCAAAATTATGACAACATAATCCATGCAAAGCATCATTTAATGCTAAAGTATAACATCACAATCCATGCAATGCAGTATGCAATGCAAAATTATGACATCACAATCCATGCAATGCAGTATGCAATGCAAAATTATGACATCATAATCCATGCAAAACATCATTTAATGCAAAAGTATGACATCACAATCCATGTAATGCAAAATTATGACATCACAATCCATGCAATGCAGTATGCAATGCAAAATTATGACATCATAATCCATGCAAAGCATCATTTAATGCAAAATTATGACATCACAATCCATGCAAAGCATCATTTAATGCAACATTATGACATCACAATCCATGCAATGCAGTATGCAATGCAACATTATGACATCACAATCCATGCAATGCAGTATGCAATGCAAAATTATGACATCACAATCCATGCAATGCAGTATGCAATGCAAAATTATGACATCACAATCCATGCAATGCAGTATGCAATGCAAAATTATGACATCACAATCCATGCAATGCAGTATGCAATGCAAAATTATGACATCATAATCCATGCAAAGCATCATTTAATGCAAAAGTATGACATCACAATCCATGCAATGCAAAATTATGACATCACAATCCATGCAATGCAGTATGCAATGCAAAATTATGACATCATAATCCATGCAAAGCATCATTTAATGCAAACTTATGACATCACAATCCATGCAATGCAGTATGCAATGCAAAATTATGACATCATAATCCATGCAAAGCATCATTTAATGCTAAAGTATGACATCACAATCCATGCAATGCAGTATGCTATGCAAAATTATGACATCACAATCCATGCAATGCAGTATGCAATGCAAAATTATGACATCATAATCCATGCAAAACATCATTTAATGCAAAATTATGACATCACAATCCATGCAATGCAGTATGCAATGCAAAATTATGACATCATAATCCATGCAAAGCATCATTCAATGCAAAAGTATGACATCACAATCCATGCAATGCAAAATTATGACATCACAATCCATGCAATCCAGTATGCAATGCAAAATTATGACATCATAATCCATGCAAAGCATCATTTAATGCAAAATTATGACATCACAATCCATGCAATGCAGTATGCAATGCAAAATTATGACATCACAATCCATGCAATGCAGTATGCAATGCAAAATTATGACATCATAATCCATGCAAAGCATCATTCAATGCAAAAGTATGACATCACAATCCATGCAATGCAAAATTATGACATCACAATCCATGCAATCCAGTATGCAATGCAAAATTATGACATCATAATCCATGCAAAGCATCATTTAATGCAAAATTATGACATCACAATCCATGCAATGCAGTATGCATTGCAAAATTATGACATCACAATACATGCAAAGCATCATTTAATGCAACATTATGACATCACAATCCATGCAATGCAGTATGCAATGCAAAATTATGACATCACAATCCATGCAATGCAGTATGCAATGCAAAATTATGACATCACAATCCATGCAATGCAGTATGCAATGCAAAATTATGACATCATAATCCATGCAAAGCATCATTTAATGCTAAAGTATGACATCACAATCCATGCAATGCAGTATGCAATGCAAAATTATGATATCACAATCCATGCAATGCAGTATGCAATGCAAAATTATGACATCACAATCCATGCAAAGCATCATTTAATGCAAAATTATGACATCACAATCCATGCAATGCAGTATGCAATGCAAAATTATGACATCACAATCCATGCAAAGCATCATTTAATGCAACATTATGACATCACAATCCATGCAATGCAGTATGCAATGCAAAATTATGACATCATAATCCATGCAAAGCATCATTTAATGCAACATTATGACATCACAATCCATGCAATGCAGTATGCAATGCAAAATTATGACATCATAATCCATGCAAAGCATCATTTAATGCTAAAGTATGACATCACAATCCATGCAATGCAGTATGCAATGCAAAATTATGACATCACAATCCATGCAATGCAGTATGCAATGCAAAATTATGACATCATAATCCATGCAAAGCATCATTTAATGCTAAAGTATAACATCACAATCCATGCAATGCAGTATGCAATGCAAAATTATGACATCACAATCCATGCAATGCAGTATGCAATGCAAAATTATGACATCATAATCCATGCAAAACATCATTTAATGCAAAAGTATGACATCACAATCCATGCAATGCAAAATTATGACATCACAATCCATGCAATGCAGTATGCAATGCAAAATTATGACATCATAATCCATGCAAAGCATCATTTAATGCAAAATTATGACATCACAATCCATGCAATGCAGTATGCAATGCAAAATTATGACATCACAATCCATGCAAAGCATCATTTAATGCAACATTATGACATCACAATCCATGCAATGCAGTATGCAATGCAAAATTATGACATCACAATCCATGCAATGCAGTATGCAATGCAAAATTATGACATCACAATCCATGCAATGCAGTATGCAATGCAAAATTATGACATCACAATCCATGCAATGCAGTATGCAATGCAAAATTATGACATCATAATCCACGCAAAGCATCATTTAATGCAAAAGTATGACATCACAATCCATGCAATGCAAAATTATGACATCACAATCCATGCAATGCAGTATGCAATGCAAAATTATGACATCATAATCCATGCAAAGCATCATTTAATGCAAACTTATGACATCACAATCCATGCAATGCAGTATGCAATGCAAAATTATGACATCATAATCCATGCAAAGCATCATTTAATGCTAAAGTATGACATCACAATCCATGCAATGCAGTATACAATGCAAAATTATGACATCACAATCCATGCAATGCAGTATGCAATGCAAAATTATGACATCATAATCCATGCAAAACATCATTTAATGCAAAATTATGACATCACAATCCATGCAATGCAGTATGCAATGCAAAATTATGACATCATAATCCATGCAAAGCATCATTTAATGCAAAATTATGACATCACAATCCATGCAATGCAGTATGCAATGCAAAATTATGACATCATAATCCATGCAAAGTATCATTTAATGCAAAATTATGACATCACAATCCATGGAATGCAGTATGCAATGCAAAATTATGACATCACAATCCATGCAAAGTATCATTTAATGCAAAATTATGACATCACAATCCATGCAATGCAGTATGCAATGCAAAATTATGACATCACAATCCATGCAATGCAGTATGCAATGCAAAATTATGACATCATAATCCATGCAAAGCATCATTTAATGCAAAAGTATGACATCACAATCCATGCAATGCAGTATGCAATGCAAAATTATGACATCACAATCCATGCAATGCAGTATGCAATGCAAAATTATGACATCATAATCCATGCAAAGCATCATTTAATGCAAAACTATGACATCACAATCCATGCAATGCAGTATGCAATGCAAAATTATGACATCACAATCCATGCAAAGCATCATGTAATGCAAAATTATGACATCACAACCCATGCAATGCAGTATGCAATGCAAAATTATGACATCACAATCCAAGCAATGCAGTATGCAATGCAAAATTAAGACATCACAATCCATGCAAAGCATCATTTAATGCAACATTATGACATCACAATCCATGCAATGCAGTATGCAATGCAAAATTCTGACATCACAATCCATGCAATGCAGTATGCAATGCAAAATTATGACATCACAATCCATGCAAGGCAGTATGCAATGCAAAATTATGACATCATAATCCATGCAAAGCATCATTTAATGCTAAAGTATGACATCACAATCCATGCAATGCAGTATGCAATGCAAAATTATGACATCACAATCCATGCAATGCAGTATGCAATGCAAAATTATGACATCACAATCCATGCAATGCAGTATGCAATGCAAAATTATGACATCATAATCCATGCAAAGCATCATTTAATGCAAAAGTATGACATCACAATCCATGCAATGCAAAATTATGACATCACAATCCATGCAATGCAGTATGCAATGCAAAATTATGACATCATAATCCATGCAAGCATCATTTAATGCAAACTTATGACATCACAATCCATGCAATGCAGTATGCAATGCAAAATTATGACATCATAATCCATGCAAAGCATCATTTAATGCTAAAGTATGACATCACAATCCATGCAATGCAGTATGCAATGCAAAATTATGACATCACAATCCATGCAATGCAGTATGCAATGCAAAATTATGACATCATAATCCATGCAAAACATCATTTAATGCAAAATTATGACATCACAATCCATGCAATGCAGTATGCAATGCAAAATTATGACATCATAATCCATGCAAAGCATCATTTAATGCAAAATTATGACATCACAATCCATGCAATGCAGTATGCAATGCAAAATTATGACATCACAATCCATGCAATGCAGTATGCAATGCAAAATTATGACATCATAATCCATGCAAAGCATCATTCAATGCAAAAGTATGACATCACAATCCATGCAATGCAAAATTATGACATCACAATCCATGCAATCCAGTATGCAATGCAAAATTATGACATCACAATCCATGCAAGGCAGTATGCAATGCAAAATTATGACATCATAATCCATGCAAAGCATCATTTAATGCTAAAGTATGACATCACAATCCATGCAATGCAGTATGCAATGCAAAATTATGACATCACAATCCATGCAATGCAGTATGCAATGCAAAATTATGACATCATAATCCATGCAAAGCATCATTTAAAGCAAAATTATGACATCACAATCCATGCAATGCAGTATGTAATGCAAAATTATGACATCATAATCCATGCAAAGCATCATTTAATGCAAAATTATGACATCACAATCCATGCAATGCAGTATGCAATGCAAAATTATGACATCACAATCCATGCAAAGCATCATTTAATGCAACATTATGACATCACAATCCATGCAATGCAGTATGCAATGCAAAAGTATGACATCACAATCCATGCAATGCAGTATGCAATGCAAAATTATGACATCACAATCCATGCAATGCAGTATGCAATGCAAAATTATGACATCACAATCCATGCAATGCAGTATGCAATGCAAAATTATGACATCATAATCCATGCAAAGCATCATTTAATGCAAAAGTATGACATCACAATCCATGCAATGCAAAATTATGACATCACAATCCATGCAATGCAGTATGCAATGCAAAATTATGACATCATAATCCATGCAAAGCATCATTTAATGAAAAATTATGACATCACAATCCATGCAATGCAGTATGCAATGCAAAATTATGACAACATAATCCATGCAAAGCATCATTTAATGCTAAAGTATAACATCACAATCCATGCAATGCAGTATGCAATGCAAAATTATGACATCACAATCCATGCAATGCAGTATGCAATGCAAAATTATGACATCATAATCCATGCAAAACATCATTTAATGCAAAAGTATGACATCACAATCCATGCAATGCAAAATTATGACATCACAATCCATGCAATGCAGTATGCAATGCAAAATTATGACATCATAATCCATGCAAAGCATCATTTAATGCAAAATTATGACATCACAATCCATGCAAAGCATCATTTAATGCAACATTATGACATCACAATCCATGCAATGCAGTATGCAATGCAACATTATGACATCACAATCCATGCAATGCAGTATGCAATGCAAAATTATGACATCACAATCCATGCAATGCAGTATGCAATGCAAAATTATGACATCACAATCCATGCAATGCAGTATGCAATGCAAAATTATGACATCACAATCCATGCAATGCAGTATGCAATGCAAAATTATGACATCATAATCCATGCAAAGCATCATTTAATGCAAAAGTATGACATCACAATCCATGCAATGCAAAATTATGACATCACAATCCATGCAATGCAGTATGCAATGCAAAATTATGACATCATAATCCATGCAAAGCATCATTTAATGCAAACTTATGACATCACAATCCATGCAATGCAGTATGCAATGCAAAATTATGACATCATAATCCATGCAAATCATCATTTAATGCTAAAGTATGACATCACAATCCATGCAATGCAGTATGCAATGCAAAATTATGACATCACAATCCATGCAATGCAGTATGCAATGCAAAATTATGACATCATAATCCATGCAAAACATCATTTAATGCAAAATTATGACATCACAATCCATGCAATGCAGTATGCAATGCAAAATTATGACATCATAATCCATGCAAAGCATCATTCAATGCAAAAGTATGACATCACAATCCATGCAATGCAAAATTATGACATCACAATCCATGCAATCCAGTATGCAATGCAAAATTATGACATCATAATCCATGCAAAGCATCATTTAATGCAAAATTATGACATCACAATCCATGCAATGCAGTATGCAATGCAAAATTATGACATCACAATCCATGCAATGCAGTATGCAATGCAAAATTATGACATCATAATCCATGCAAAGCATCATTCAATGCAAAAGTATGACATCACAATCCATGCAATGCAAAATTATGACATCACAATCCATGCAATCCAGTATGCAATGCAAAATTATGACATCATAATCCATGCAAAGCATCATTTAATGCAAAATTATGACATCACAATCCATGCAATGCAGTATGCAATGCAAAATTATGACATCACAATCCATGCAAAGCATCATTTAATGCAACATTATGACATCACAATCCATGCAATGCAGTATGCAATGCAAAATTAAGACATCACAATCCATACAATGCAGTATGCAATGCAAAATTATGACATCATAATCCATGCAAAGCATCATTCAATGCAAAAGTATGACATCACAATCCATGCAATGCAAAATTATGACATCACAATCCATGCAATGCAGTATGCAATGCAAAATTATGACATCATAATCCATGCAAAGCATCATTCAATGCAAAAGTATGACATCACAATCCATGCAATGCAAAATTATGACATCACAATCCATGCAATGCAGTATGCAATGCAAAATTATGACATCATAATCCATGCAAAGCATCATTTAATGCAAAATTATGACATCACAATCCATGCAATGCAGTATGCATTGCAAAATTATGACATCACAATACATGCAAAGCATCATTTAATGCAACATTATGACATCACAATCCATGCAATGCAGTATGCAATGCAAAATTATGACATCACAATCCATGCAATGCAGTATGCAATGCAAAATTATGACATCACAATCCATGCAATGCAGTATGCAATGCAAAATTATGACATCATAATCCATGCAAAGCATCATTTAATGCTAAAGTATGACATCACAATCCATGCAATGCAGTATGCAATGCAAAATTATGATATCACAATCCATGCAATGCAGTATGCAATGCAAAATTATGACATCACAATCCATGCAAAGCATCATTTAATGCAAAATTATGACATCACAATCCATGCAATGCAGTATGCAATGCAAAATTATGACATCACAATCCATGCAAAGCATCATTTAATGCAACATTATGACATCACAATCCATGCAATGCAGTATGCAATGCAAAATTATGACATCATAATCCATGCAAAGCATCATTTAATGCAACATTATGACATCACAATCCATGCAATGCAGTATGCAATGCAAAATTATGACATCATAATCCATGCAAAGCATCATTTAATGCTAAAGTATGACATCACAATCCATGCAATGCAGTATGCAATGCAAAATTATGACATCACAATCCATGCAATGCAGTATGCAATGCAAAATTATGACATCATAATCCATGCAAAACATCATTTAATGCAAAATTATGACATCACAATCCATGCAATGCAAAATTATGACATCACAATCCATGCAATGCAGTATGCAATGCAAAATTATGACATCATAATCCATGCAAAGCATCATTTAATGCAAAATTATGACATCACAATCCATGCAATGCAGTATGCAATGCAAAATTATGACATCATAATCCATGCAAAGCATCATTTAATGCTAAAGTATGACATCACAATCCATGCAATGCAGTATGCAATGCAAAATTATGACATCACAATCCATGCAATGCAGTATGCAATGCAAAATTATGACATCACAATCCATGCAAAGCATCATTTAATGCAACATTATGACATCACAATCCATGCAATGCAGTATGCAATGCAAAATTATGACATCACAATCCATGCAATGCAGTATGCAATGCAAAATTATGACATCACAATCCATGCAATGCAGTATGCAATGCAAAATTATGACATCATAATCCATGCAAAGCATCATTTAATGCAAAAGTATGACATCACAATCCATGCAATGCAAAATTATGACATCACAATCCATGCAATGCAGTATGCAATGCAAAATTATGACATCATAATCCATGCAAAGCATCATTTAATGAAAAATTATGACATCACAATCCATGCAATGCAGTATGCAATGCAAAATTATGACAACATAATCCATGCAAAGCATCATTTAATGCTAAAGTATAACATCACAATCCATGCAATGCAGTATGCAATGCAAAATTATGACATCACAATCCATGCAATGCAGTATGCAATGCAAACTTATGACATCATAATCCATGCAAAACATCATTTAATGCAAAAGTATGACATCACAATCCATGCAATGCAAAATTATGACATCACAATCCATGCAATGCAGTATGCAATGCAAAATTATGACATCATAATCCATGCAAAGCATCATTTAATGCAAAATTATGACATCACAATCCATGCAATGCAGTATGCAATGCAAAATTATGACATCACAATCCATGCAAAGCATCATTTAATGCAACATTATGACATCACAATCCATGCAATGCAGTATGCAATGCAAAATTATGACATCACAATCCATGCAATGCAGTATGCAATGCAAAATTATGACATCATAATCCATGCAAAGCATCATTTAATGCAAAATTATGACATCACAATCCATGCAATGCAAAATTATGACATCACAATCCATGCAATGCAGTATGCAATGCAAAATTATGACATCATAATCCATGCAAAGCATCATTTAATGCAAACTTATGACATCACAATCCATGCAATGCAGTATGCAATGCAAAATTATGACATCATAATCCATGCAAAGCATCATTTAATGCTAAAGTATGACATCACAATCCATGCAATGCAGTATGCAATGCAAAATTATGACATCACAATCCATGCAATGCAGTATGCAATGCAAAATTATGACATCATAATCCATGCAAAACATCATTTAATGCTAAAGTATGACATCACAACCCATGCAATGCAGTATGCAATGCAAAATTATGAGATCACAATCCATGCAATGCAGTATGCAATGCAAAATTATGACATCACAATCCATGCAAAGCATCATTTAATGCAACATTATGACATCACAATCCATGCAATGCAGTATGCAATGCAAAATTATGACATCACAATCCATGCAATGCAGTATGCAATGCAAAATTATGACATCACAATCCATGCAATGCAGTATGCAATGCAAAATTATGACATCATAATCCATGCAAAGCATCATTTAATGCAAAAGTATGACATCACAATCCATGCAATGCAAAATTATGACATCACAATCCATGCAATGCAGTATGCAATGCAAAATTATGACATCATAATCCATGCACAGCATCATTTAATGAAAAATGATGACATCACAATCCATGCAATGCAGTATGCAATGCAAAATTATGACAACATAATCCATGCAAAGCATCATTTAATGCTAAAGTATAACATCACAATCCATGCAATGCAGTATGCAATGCAAAATTATGACATCACAATCCATGCAATGCAGTATGCAATGCAAAATTATGACATCATAATCCATGCAAAACATCATTTAATGCAAAAGTATGACATCACAATCCATGCAATGCAAAATTATGACATCACAATCCATGCAATGCAGTATGCAATGCAAAATTATGACATCATAATCCATGCAAAGCATCATTTAATGCAAAATTATGACATCACAATCCATGCAATGCAGTATGCAATGCAAAATTATGACATCACAATCCATGCAAAGCATCATTTAATGCAACATTATGACATCACAATCCATGCAATGCAGTATGCAATGCAAAATTATGACATCACAATCCATGCAATGCAGTATGCAATGCAAAATTATGACATCACAATCCATGCAATGCAGTATGCAATGCAAAATTATGACATCACAATCCATGCAATGCAGTATGCAATACAAAATTATGACATCATAATCCATGCAAAGCATCATTTAATGCAAAAGTATGACATCACAATCCATGCAATGCAAAATTATGACATCACAATCCATGCAATGCAGTATGCAATGCAAAATTATGACATCATAATCCATGCAAAGCTTCATTTAATGCAAACTTATGACATCACAATCCATGCAATGCAGTATGCAATGCAAAATTATGACATCATAATCCATGCAAAGCATCATTTAATGCTAAAGTATGACATCACAATCCATGCAATGCAGTATGCAATGCAAAATTATGACATCACAATCCATGCAATGCAGTATGCAATGCAAAATTATGACATCATAATCCATGCAAAACATCATTTAATGCAAAATTATGACATCACAATCCATGCAATGCAGTATGCAATGCAAAATTATGACATCATAATCCATGCAAAGCATCATTTAATGCAAAATTATGACATCACAATCCATGCAATGCAGTATGCAATGCAAAATTATGACATCATAATCCATGCAAAGCATCATTCAATGCAAAAGTATGACATCACAATCCATGCAATGCAAAATTATGACATCACAATCCATGCAATCCAGTATGCAATGCAAAATTATGACATCACAATCCATGCAAGGCAGTATGCAATGCAAAATTATGACATCATAATCCATGCAAAGCATCATTTAATGCAAAAGTATGACATCACAATCCATGCAATGCAGTATGCAATGCAAAATTATGACATCACAATCCATGCAAAGCATCATTTAATGCAACATTATGACATCACAATCCATGCAATGCAGTATGCAATGCAAAATTATGACATCACAATCCATGCAATGCAGTATGCAATGCAAAATTATGACATCGCAATCCATGCAATGCAGTATGCAATGCAAAATTATGACATCACAATCCATGCAATGCAGTATGCAATGCAAAATTATGACATCATAATCCATGCAAAGCATCATTTAATGCAAAAGTATGACATCACAATCCATGCAATGCAAAATTATGACATCACAATCCATGCAATGCAGTATGCAATGCAAAATTATGACATCACAATCCATGCAATGCAGTATGCAATGCAAAATTATGACATCATAATCCATGCAAATCATCATTTAATGCTAAAGTATGACATCACAATCCATGCAATGCAGTATGCAATGCAAAATTATGACATCACAATCCATGCAATGCAGTATGCAATGCAAAATTATGACATCATAATCCATGCAAAACATCATTTAATGCAACATTATGACATCACAATCCATGCAATGCAGTATGCAATGCAAAATTATGACATCATAATCCATGCAAAGCATCATTCAATGCAAAAGTATGACATCACAATCCATGCAATGCAAAATTATGACATCACAATCCATGCAATCCAGTATGCAATGCAAAATTATGACATCATAATCCATGCAAAGCATCATTTAATGCAAAATTATGACATCACAATCCATGCAATGCAGTATGCAATGCAAAATTATGACATCACAATCCATGCAATGCAGTATGCAATGCAAAATTATGACATCATAATCCATGCAAAGCATCATTCAATGCAAAAGTATGACATCACAATCCATGCAATGCAAAATTATGACATCACAATCCATGCAATCCAGTATGCAATGCAAAATTATGACATCATAATCCATGCAAAGCATCATTTAATGCAAAATTATGACATCACAATCCATGCAATGCAGTATGCAATGCAAAATTATGACATCACAATCCATGCAAAGCATCATTTAATGCAACATTATGACATCACAATCCATGCAATGCAGTATGCAATGCAAAATTATGACATCACAATCCATACAATGCAGTATGCAATGCAAAATTATGACATCATAATCCATGCAAAGCATCATTCAATGCAAAAGTATGACATCACAATCCATGCAATGCAAAATTATGACATCACAATCCATGCAATGCAGTATGCAATGCAAAATTATGACATCATAATCCATGCAAAGCATCATTCAATGCAAAAGTATGACATCACAATCCATGCAATGCAAAATTATGACATCACAATCCATGCAATGCAGTATGCAATGCAAAATTATGACATCATAATCCATGCAAAGCATCATTTAATGCAAAATTATGACATCACAATCCATGCAATGCAGTATGCATTGCAAAATTATGACATCACAATACATGCAAAGCATCATTTAATGCAACATTATGACATCACAATCCATGCAATGCAGTATGCAATGCAAAATTATGACATCACAATCCATGCAATGCAGTATGCAATGCAAAATTATGACATCATAATCCATGCAAAGCATCATTTAATGCTAAAGTATGACATCACAATCCATGCAATGCAGTATGCAATGCAAAATTATGATATCACAATCCATGCAATGCAGTATGCAATGCAAAATTATGACATCACAATCCATGCAAAGCATCATTTAATGCAAAATTATGACATCACAATCCATGCAATGCAGTATGCAATGCAAAATTATGACATCACAATCCATGCAAAGCATCATTTAATGCAACATTATGACATCACAATCCATGCAATGCAGTATGCAATGCAAAATTATGACATCATAATCCATGCAAAGCATCATTTAATGCAACATTATGACATCACAATCCATGCAATGCAGTATGCAATGCAAAATTATGACATCATAATCCATGCAAAGCATCATTTAATGCTAAAGTATGACATCACAATCCATGCAATGCAGTATGCAATGCAAAATTATGACATCACAATCCATGCAATGCAGTATGCAATGCAAAATTATGACATCATAATCCATGCAAAACATCATTTAATGCAAAATTATGACATCACAATCCATGCAATGCAAAATTATGACATCACAATCCATGCAATGCAGTATGCAATGCAAAATTATGACATCATAATCCATGCAAAGCATCATTTAATGCAAAATTATGACATCACAATCCATGCAATGCAGTATGCAATGCAAAATTATGACATCATAATCCATGCAAAGCATCATTTAATGCTAAAGTATGACATCACAATCCATGCAATGCAGTATGCAATGCAAAATTATGACATCACAATCCATGCAATGCAGTATGCAATGCAAAATTATGACATCATAATCCATGCAAAGCATAATTCAATGCAAAAGTATGACATCACAATCCATGCAATGCAGTATGCAATGCAAAATTATGACATCACAATCCATGCAATGCAGTATGCAATGCAAAATTATGACATCATAATCCATGCAAAGCATCATTCAATGCAAAAGTATGACATCACAATCCATGCAATGCAACATTATGACATCATAATCCATGCAAAGCATCATTTAATGCTAAAGTATGACATCACAATCCATGCAATGCAGTATGCAATGCAAAATTATGACATCACAATCCATGCAATGCATCATTTAATGCAACATTATGACATCACAATCCATGCAATGCAGTATGCAATGCAAAATTATGACATCACAATCCATGCAATGTAGTATGCAATGCAAAATTATGACATCACAATCCATGCAATGCAGTATGCAATGCAAAATTATGACATCATAATCCATGCAAAGCATCATTTAATGCAAAATTATGACATCACAATCCATGCAAAGCATCATTTAATGCAAAAGTATGACATCACAATTCATGCAATGCAAAATTATGACATCACAATCCATGCAATGCAGTATGCAATGCAAAATTATGACATCATAATCCATGCAAAGCATCATTTAATGCAAAATTATGACATCACAATCCATGCAAGCAGTATGCAATGCAAAATTATGACATCACAATCCATGCAATGCAGTATGCAATGCAAAATTATGACATCATAATCCATGCAAAGCATCATTTAATGCAAAATTATGACATCACAATCCATGCAATGCAGTATGCAATGCAAAATTATGACATCATAATCCATGCAAAGCATCATTTAATGCAAAATTATGACATCACAATCCATGCAAAGCATCATTTAATGCAAAAGTATGACATCACAATCCATGCAATGCAAAATTATGACATCACAATCCATGCAATGCAGTATGCAATGCAAAATTATGACATCATAATCCATGCAAAGCATCATTTAATGCAAAATTATGACATCACAATCCATGCAAAGCATCATTTAATGCAAAAGTATGACATCACAATCCATGCAATGCAAAATTATGACATCACAATCCATGCAATGCAGTATGCAATGCAAAATTATGACATCATAATCCATGCAAAGCATCATTTAATGCAAAATTATGACATCACAATCCATGCAAAGCATCATTTAATGCAAAAGTATGACATCACAATCCATGCAATGCAGTATGCAATGCAAAATTATGACATCATAATCCATGCAAAGCATCATTTAATGCAAAATTATGACATCACAATCCATGCAATGCAGTATGCATTGCAAAATTATGACATCACAATACATGCAAAGCATCATTTAATGCAACATTATGACATCACAATCCATGCAATGCAGTATGCAATGCAAAATTATGACATCACAATCCATGCAATGCAGTATGCAATGCAAAATTATGACATCATAATCCATGCAAAGCATCATTTAATGCTAAAGTATGACATCACAATCCATGCAATGCAGTATGCAATGCAAAATTATGATATCACAATCCATGCAATGCAGTATGCAATGCAAAATTATGACATCACAATCCATGCAAAGCATCATTTAATGCAAAATTATGACATCACAATCCATGCAATGCAGTATGCAATGCAAAATTATGACATCACAATCCATGCAAAGCATCATTTAATGCAACATTATGACATCACAATCCATGCAATGCAGTATGCAATGCAAAATTATGACATCATAATCCATGCAAAGCATCATTTAATGCAACATTATGACATCACAATCCATGCAATGCAGTATGCAATGCAAAATTATGACATCATAATCCATGCAAAGCATCATTTAATGCAAAATTATGACATCACAATCCATGCAATGCAGTATGCAATGCAAAATTATGACATCATAATCCATGCAAAGCATCATTTAATGCTAAAGTATGACATCACAATCCATGCAATGCAGTATGCAATGCAAAATTATGACATCACAATCCATGCAATGCAGTATGCAATGCAAAATTATGACATCATAATCCATGCAAAGCATAATTCAATGCAAAAGTATGACATCACAATCCATGCAATGCAGTATGCAATGCAAAATTATGACATCACAATCCATGCAATGCAGTATGCAATGCAAAATTATGACATCATAATCCATGCAAAGCATCATTCAATGCAAAAGTATGACATCACAATCCATGCAATGCAACATTATGACATCATAATCCATGCAAAGCATCATTTAATGCTAAAGTATGACATCACAATCCATGCAATGCAGTATGCAATGCAAAATTATGACATCACAATCCATGCAATGCATCATTTAATGCAACATTATGACATCACAATCCATGCAATGCAGTATGCAATGCAAAATTATGACATCACAATCCATGCAATGTAGTATGCAATGCAAAATTATGACATCACAATCCATGCAATGCAGTATGCAATGCAAAATTATGACATCATAATCCATGCAAAGCATCATTTAATGCAAAATTATGACATCACAATCCATGCAAAGCATCATTTAATGCAAAAGTATGACATCACAATTCATGCAATGCAAAATTATGACATCACAATCCATGCAATGCAGTATGCAATGCAAAATTATGACATCATAATCCATGCAAAGCATCATTTAATGCAAAATTATGACATCACAATCCATGCAAGCAGTATGCAATGCAAAATTATGACATCACAATCCATGCAATGCAGTATGCAATGCAAAATTATGACATCATAATCCATGCAAAGCATCATTTAATGCAAAATTATGACATCACAATCCATGCAATGCAGTATGCAATGCAAAATTATGACATCATAATCCATGCAAAGCATCATTTAATGCAAAATTATGACATCACAATCCATGCAAAGCATCATTTAATGCAAAAGTATGACATCACAATCCATGCAATGCAAAATTATGACATCACAATCCATGCAATGCAGTATGCAATGCAAAATTATGACATCATAATCCATGCAAAGCATCATTTAATGCAAAATTATGACATCACAATCCATGCAAAGCATCATTTAATGCAAAAGTATGACATCACAATCCATGCAATGCAAAATTATGACATCACAATCCATGCAATGCAGTATGCAATGCAAAATTATGACATCATAATCCATGCAAAGCATCATTTAATGCAAAATTATGACATCACAATCCATGCAAAGCATCATTTAATGCAAAAGTATGACATCACAATCCATGCAATGCAAAATTATGACATCACAATCCATGCAATGCAGTATGCAATGCAAAATTATGACATCATAATCCATGCAAAGTATCATTTAATGCAAAATTATGACATCACAATCCATGCAATGCAGTATGCAATGCAAAATTATGACATCACAATCCATGCAATGCAGTATGCAATGCAAAATTATGACATCATTATCCATGCAAAGCATCATTTAATGAAAAAGTATGACATCACAATCCATGCAATGCAGTATGCAATGCAAAATTATGACATCACAATCCATGCAATGCAGTATGCAATGCAAAATTATGACATCACAATCCATGCAAAGCATCATTTAATGCAAAATTATGACATCACAATCCATGCAATGCAGTATGTAATGCAAAATTATGACATCACAATCCATGCAATGCAGTATGCAATGCAAAATTATGACATCATAATCCATGCAAAGCATCATTTAATGCAAAAGTATGACATCACAATCCATGCAATGCAGTATGCAATGCAAAATTATGACATCACAATCCATGCAATGCAGTATGCAATGCAAAATTATGACATCATAATCCATGCAAAGCATCATTTAATGCAAAACTATGACATCACAATCCATGCAATGCAGTATGCAATGCAAAATTATGACATCACAATCCATGCAAAGCATCATGTAATGCAAAATTATGACATCACAACCCATGCAATGCAGTATGCAATGCAAAATTATGACATCACAATCCAAGCAATGCAGTATGCAATGCAAAATTAAGACATCACAATCCATGCAAAGCATCATTTAATGCAACATTATGACATCACAATCCATGCAATGCAGTATGCAATGCAAAATTCTGACATCACAATCCATGCAATGCAGTATGCAATGCAAAATTATGACATCACAATCCATGCAAGGCAGTATGCAATGCAAAATTATGACATCATAATCCATGCAAAGCATCATTTAATGCTAAAGTATGACATCACAATCCATGCAATGCAGTATGCAATGCAAAATTAAGACATCACAATCCATGCAAAGCATCATTTAATGCAACATTATGACATCACAATCCATGCAATGCAGTATGCAATGCAAAATTCTGACATCACAATCCATGCAATGCAGTATGCAATGCAAAATTATGACATCACAATCCATGCAAGGCAGTATGCAATGCAAAATTATGACATCACAATCCATGCAAAGCATCATTTAATGCAACATTATGACATCACAATCCATGCAATGCAGTATGCAATGCAAAATTATGACATCACAATCCATGCAATGCAGTATGCAATGCAAAATTATGACATCACAATCCATGCAATGCAGTATGCAATGCAAAATTATGACATCATAATCCATGCAAAGCATCATTTAATGCAAAAGTATGACATCACAATCCATGCAATGCAAAATTATGACATCACAATCCATGCAATGCAGTATGCAATGCAAAATTATGACATCATAATCCATGCAAAGCATCATTTAATGAAAAATTATGACATCACAATCCATGCAATGCAGTATGCAATGCAAAATTATGACAACATAATCCATGCAAAGCATCATTTAATGCTAAAGTATAACATCACAATCCATGCAATGCAGTATGCAATGCAAAATTATGACATCACAATCCATGCAATGCAGTATGCAATGCAAACTTATGACATCATAATCCATGCAAAACATCATTTAATGCAAAAGTATGACATCACAATCCATGCAATGCAAAATTATGACATCACAATCCATGCAATGCAGTATGCAATGCAAAATTATGACATCATAATCCATGCAAAGCATCATTTAATGCAAAATTATGACATCACAATCCATGCAATGCAGTATGCAATGCAAAATTATGACATCACAATCCATGCAAAGCATCATTTAATGCAACATTATGACATCACAATCCATGCAATGCAGTATGCAATGCAAAATTATGACATCACAATCCATGCAATGCAGTATGCAATGCAAAATTATGACATCACAATCCATGCAATGCAGTATGCAATGCAAAATTATGACATCATAATCCATGCAAAGCATCATTTAATGCAAAAGTATGACATCACAATCCATGCAATGCAAAATTATGAAATCACAATCCATGCAATGCAGTATGCAATGCAAAATTATGACATCATAATCCATGCAAAGCATCATTTAATGCAAACTTATGACATCACAATCCATGCAATGCAGTATGCAATGCAAAATTATGACATCATAATCCATGCAAAGCATCATTTAATGCTAAAGTATGACATCACAATCCATGCAATGCAGTATGCAATGCAAAATTATGACATCACAATCCATGCAATGCAGTATGCAATGCAAAATTATGACATCATAATCCATGCAAAACATCATTTAATGCTAAAGTATGACATCACAATCCATGCAATGCAGTATGCAATGCAAAATTATGAGATCACAATCCATGCAATGCAGTATGCAATGCAAAATTATGACATCACAATCCATGCAAAGCATCATTTAATGCAACATTATGACATCACAATCCATGCAATGCAGTATGCAATGCAAAATTATGACATCACAATCCATGCAATGCAGTATGCAATGCAAAATTATGACATCACAATCCATGCAATGCAGTATGCAATGCAAAATTATGACATCATAATCCATGCAAAGCATCATTTAATGCAAAAGTATGACATCACAATCCATGCAATGCAAAATTATGACATCACAATCCATGCAATGCAGTATGCAATGCAAAATTATGACATCATAATCCATGCAAAGCATCATTTAATGAAAAATTATGACATCACAATCCATGCAATGCAGTATGCAATGCAAAATTATGACATCACAATCCATGCAATGCAGTATGCAATGCAAAATTATGACATCATTATCCATGCAAAGCATCATTTAATGAAAAAGTATGACATCACAATCCATGCAATGCAGTATGCAATGCAAAATTATGACATCACAATCCATGCAATGCAGTATGCAATGCAAAATTATGACATCACAATCCATGCAAAGCATCATTTAATGCAAAATTATGACATCACAATCCATGCAATGCAGTATGTAATGCAAAATTATGACATCACAATCCATGCAATGCAGTATGCAATGCAAAATTATGACATCATAATCCATGCAAAGCATCATTTAATGCAAAAGTATGACATCACAATCCATGCAATGCAGTATGCAATGCAAAATTATGACATCACAATCCATGCAATGCAGTATGCAATGCAAAATTATGACATCATAATCCATGCAAAGCATCATTTAATGCAAAACTATGACATCACAATCCATGCAATGCAGTATGCAATGCAAAATTATGACATCACAATCCATGCAAAGCATCATGTAATGCAAAATTATGACATCACAACCCATGCAATGCAGTATGCAATGCAAAATTATGACATCACAATCCAAGCAATGCAGTATGCAATGCAAAATTAAGACATCACAATCCATGCAAAGCATCATTTAATGCAACATTATGACATCACAATCCATGCAATGCAGTATGCAATGCAAAATTCTGACATCACAATCCATGCAATGCAGTATGCAATGCAAAATTATGACATCACAATCCATGCAAGGCAGTATGCAATGCAAAATTATGACATCATAATCCATGCAAAGCATCATTTAATGCTAAAGTATGACATCACAATCCATGCAATGCAGTATGCAATGCAAAATTAAGACATCACAATCCATGCAAAGCATCATTTAATGCAACATTATGACATCACAATCCATGCAATGCAGTATGCAATGCAAAATTCTGACATCACAATCCATGCAATGCAGTATGCAATGCAAAATTATGACATCACAATCCATGCAAGGCAGTATGCAATGCAAAATTATGACATCACAATCCATGCAAAGCATCATTTAATGCAACATTATGACATCACAATCCATGCAATGCAGTATGCAATGCAAAATTATGACATCACAATCCATGCAATGCAGTATGCAATGCAAAATTATGACATCACAATCCATGCAATGCAGTATGCAATGCAAAATTATGACATCATAATCCATGCAAAGCATCATTTAATGCAAAAGTATGACATCACAATCCATGCAATGCAAAATTATGACATCACAATCCATGCAATGCAGTATGCAATGCAAAATTATGACATCATAATCCATGCAAAGCATCATTTAATGAAAAATTATGACATCACAATCCATGCAATGCAGTATGCAATGCAAAATTATGACAACATAATCCATGCAAAGCATCATTTAATGCTAAAGTATAACATCACAATCCATGCAATGCAGTATGCAATGCAAAATTATGACATCACAATCCATGCAATGCAGTATGCAATGCAAACTTATGACATCATAATCCATGCAAAACATCATTTAATGCAAAAGTATGACATCACAATCCATGCAATGCAAAATTATGACATCACAATCCATGCAATGCAGTATGCAATGCAAAATTATGACATCATAATCCATGCAAAGCATCATTTAATGCAAAATTATGACATCACAATCCATGCAATGCAGTATGCAATGCAAAATTATGACATCACAATCCATGCAAAGCATCATTTAATGCAACATTATGACATCACAATCCATGCAATGCAGTATGCAATGCAAAATTATGACATCACAATCCATGCAATGCAGTATGCAATGCAAAATTATGACATCACAATCCATGCAATGCAGTATGCAATGCAAAATTATGACATCATAATCCATGCAAAGCATCATTTAATGCAAAAGTATGACATCACAATCCATGCAATGCAAAATTATGAAATCACAATCCATGCAATGCAGTATGCAATGCAAAATTATGACATCATAATCCATGCAAAGCATCATTTAATGCAAACTTATGACATCACAATCCATGCAATGCAGTATGCAATGCAAAATTATGACATCATAATCCATGCAAAGCATCATTTAATGCTAAAGTATGACATCACAATCCATGCAATGCAGTATGCAATGCAAAATTATGACATCACAATCCATGCAATGCAGTATGCAATGCAAAATTATGACATCATAATCCATGCATAACATCATTTAATGCTAAAGTATGACATCACAATCCATGCAATGCAGTATGCAATGCAAAATTATGAGATCACAATCCATGCAATGCAGTATGCAATGCAAAATTATGACATCACAATCCATGCAAAGCATCATTTAATGCAACATTATGACATCACAATCCATGCAATGCAGTATGCAATGCAAAATTATGACATCACAATCCATGCAATGCAGTATGCAATGCAAAATTATGACATCACAATCCATGCAATGCAGTATGCAATGCAAAATTATGACATCATAATCCATGCAAAGCATCATTTAATGCAAAAGTATGACATCACAATCCATGCAATGCAAAATTATGACATCACAATCCATGCAATGCAGTATGCAATGCAAAATTATGACATCATAATCCATGCAAAGCATCATTTAATGAAAAATTATGACATCACAATCCATGCAATGCAGTATGCAATGCAAAATTATGACAACATAATCCATGCAAAGCATCATTTAATGCTAAAGTATAACATCACAATCCATGCAATGCAGTATGCAATGCAAAATTATGACATCACAATCCATGCAATGCAGTATGCAATGCAAAATTATGACATCATAATCCATGCAAAACATCATTTAATGCAAAAGTATGACATCACAATCCATGCAATGCAAAATTATGACATCACAATCCATGCAATGCAGTATGCAATGCAAAATTATGACATCATAATCCATGCAAAGCATCATTTAATGCAAAATTATGACATCACAATCCATGCAATGCAGTATGCAATGCAAAATTATGACATCACAATCCATGCAAAGCATCATTTAATGCAACATTATGACATCACAATCCATGCAATGCAGTATGCAATGCAAAATTATGACATCACAATCCATGCAATGCAGTATGCAATGCAAAATTATGACATCACAATCCATGCAATGCAGTATGCAATGCAAAATTATGACATCACAATCCATGCAATGCAGTATGCAATACAAAATTATGACATCATAATCCATGCAAAGCATCATTTAATGCAAAAGTATGACATCACAATCCATGCAATGCAAAATTATGACATCACAATCCATGCAATGCAGTATGCAATGCAAAATTATGACATCATAATCCATGCAAAGCATCATTTAATGCAAACTTATGACATCACAATCCATGCAATGCAGTATGCAATGCAAAATTATGACATCATAATCCATGCAAAGCATCATTTAATGCTAAAGTATGACATCACAATCCATGCAATGCAGTATGCAATGCAAAATTATGACATCACAATCCATGCAATGCAGTATGCAATGCAAAATTATGACATCATAATCCATGCAAAACATCATTTAATGCAAAATTATGACATCACAATCCATGCAATGCAGTATGCAATGCAAAATTATGACATCATAATCCATGCAAAGCATCATTTAATGCAAAATTATGACATCACAATCCATGCAATGCAGTATGCAATGCAAAATTATGACATCATAATCCATGCAAAGCATCATTCAATGCAAAAGTATGACATCACAATCCATGCAATGCAAAATTATGACATCACAATCCATGCAATCCAGTATGCAATGCAAAATTATGACATCACAATCCATGCAAGGCAGTATGCAATGCAAAATTATGACATCATAATCCATGCAAAGCATCATTTAATGCTAAAGTATGACATCACAATCCATGCAATGCAGTATGCAATGCAAAATTATGACATCACAATCCATGCAATGCAGTATGCAATGCAAAATTATGACATCATAATCCATGCAAAGCATCATTTAATGCAAAAGTATGACATCACAATCCATGCAATGCAGTATGCAATGCAAAATTATGACATCACAATCCATGCAAAGCATCATTTAATGCAACATTATGACATCACAATCCATGCAATGCAGTATGCAATGCAAAATTATGACATCACAATCCATGCAATGCAGTATGCAATGCAAAATTATGACATCGCAATCCATGCAATGCAGTATGCAATGCAAAATTATGACATCACAATCCATGCAATGCAGTATGCAATGCAAAATTATGACATCATAATCCATGCAAAGCATCATTTAATGCAAAAGTATGACATCACAATCCATGCAATGCAAAATTATGACATCACAATCCATGCAATGCAGTATGCAATGCAAAATTATGACATCATAATCCATGCAAAGCATCATTTAATGCAAACTTATGACATCACAATCCATGCAATGCAGTATGCAATGCAAAATTATGACATCATAATCCATGCAAAGCATCATTTAATGCTAAAGTATGACATCACAATCCATGCAATGCAGTATGCAATGCAAAATTATGACATCACAATCCATGCAATGCAGTATGCAATGCAAAATTATGACATCATAATCCATGCAAAACATCATTTAATGCTAAAGTATGACATCACAATCCATGCAATGCAGTATGCAATGCAAAATTATGACATCACAATCCATGCAATGCAGTATGCAATGCAAAATTATGACATCACAATCCATGCAAAGCATCATTTAATGCAACATTATGACATCACAATCCATGCAATGCAGTATGCAATGCAAAATTATGACATCACAATCCATGCAATGCAGTATGCAATGCAAAATTATGACATCACAATCCATGCAATGCAGTATGCAATGCAAAATTATGACATCATAATCCATGCAAAGCATCATTTAATGCAAAAGTATGACATCACAATCCATGCAATGCAAAATTATGACATCACAATCCATGCAATGCAGTATGCAATGCAAAATTATGACATCATAATCCATGCAAAGCATCATTTAATGAAAAATTATGACATCACAATCCATGCAATGCAGTATGCAATGCAAAATTATGACAACATAATCCATGCAAAGCATCATTTAATGCTAAAGTATAACATCACAATCCATGCAATGCAGTATGCAATGCAAAATTATGACATCACAATCCATGCAAAGCATCATTTAATGCAACATTATGACATCACAATCCATGCAATGCAGTATGCAATGCAAAATTATGACATCACAATCCATGCAATGCAGTATGCAATGCAAAATTATGACATCATTATCCATGCAAAGCATCATTTAATGAAAAAGTATGACATCACAATCCATGCAATGCAGTATGCAATGCAAAATTATGACATCACAATCCATGCAATGCAGTATGCAATGCAAAATTATGACATCACAATCCATGCAAAGCATCATTTAATGCAAAATTATGACATCACAATCCATGCAATGCAGTATGCAATGCAAAATTATGACATCACAATCCATGCAATGCAGTATGCAATGCAAAATTATGACATCATAATCCATGCAAAGCATCATTTAATGCAAAAGTATGACATCACAATCCATGCAATGCAGTATGCAATGCAAAATTATGACATCACAATCCATGCAATGCAGTATGCAATGCAAAATTATGACATCATAATCCATGCAAAGCATCATTTAATGCAAAACTATGACATCACAATCCATGCAATGCAGTATGCAATGCAAAATTATGACATCACAATCCATGCAATGCAGTATGCAATGCAAAATTATGACATCATAATCCATGCAAAGCATCATTTAATGCAAAAGTATGACATCACAATCCATGCAATGCAAAATTATGACATCACAATCCATGCAATGCAGTATGCAATGCAAAATTATGACATCATAATCCATGCAAAGCATCATTTAATGAAAAATTATGACATCACAATCCATGCAATGCAGTATGCAATGCAAAATTATGACAACATAATCCATGCAAAGCATCATTTAATGCTAAAGTATAACATCACAATCCATGCAATGCAGTATGCAATGCAAAATTATGACATCACAATCCATGCAATGCAGTATGCAATGCAAAATTATGACATCATAATCCATGCAAAACATCATTTAATGCAAAAGTATGACATCACAATCCATGCAATGCAAAATTATGACATCACAATCCATGCAATGCAGTATGCAATGCAAAATTATGACATCATAATCCATGCAAAGCATCATTTAATGCAAAATTATGACATCACAATCCATGCAATGCAGTATGCAATGCAAAATTATGACATCACAATCCATGCAAAGCATCATTTAATGCAACATTATGACATCACAATCCATGCAATGCAGTATGCAATGCAAAATTATGACATCACAATCCATGCAATGCAGTATGCAATGCAAAATTATGACATCACAATCCATGCAATGCAGTATGCAATGCAAAATTATGACATCACAATCCATGCAATGCAGTATGCAATGCAAAATTATGACATCATAATCCATGCAAAACATCATTTAATGCAAAATTATGACATCACAATCCATGCAATGCAGTATGCAATGCAAAATTATGACATCATAATCCATGCAAAGCATCATTTAATGCAAAATTATGACATCACAATCCATGCAATGCAGTATGCAATGCAAAATTATGACATCATAATCCATGCAAAGCATCATTCAATGCAAAAGTATGACATCACAATCCATGCAATGCAAAATTATGACATCACAATCCATGCAATCCAGTATGCAATGCAAAATTATGACATCACAATCCATGCAAGGCAGTATGCAATGCAAAATTATGACATCATAATCCATGCAAAGCATCATTTAATGCAAAAGTATGACATCACAATCCATGCAATGCAGTATGCAATGCAAAATTATGACATCACAATCCATGCAAAGCATCATTTAATGCAACATTATGACATCACAATCCATGCAATGCAGTATGCAATGCAAAATTATGACATCACAATCCATGCAATGCAGTATGCAATGCAAAATTATGACATCGCAATCCATGCAATGCAGTATGCAATGCAAAATTATGACATCACAATCCATGCAATGCAGTATGCAATGCAAAATTATGACATCATAATCCATGCAAAGCATCATTTAATGCAAAAGTATGACATCACAATCCATGCAATGCAAAATTATGACATCACAATCCATGCAATGCAGTATGCAATGCAAAATTATGACATCACAATCCATGCAATGCAGTATGCAATGCAAAATTATGACATCATAATCCATGCAAATCATCATTTAATGCTAAAGTATGACATCACAATCCATGCAATGCAGTATGCAATGCAAAATTATGACATCACAATCCATGCAATGCAGTATGCAATGCAAAATTATGACATCATAATCCATGCAAAACATCATTTAATGCAACATTATGACATCACAATCCATGCAATGCAGTATGCAATGCAAAATTATGACATCATAATCCATGCAAAGCATCATTCAATGCAAAAGTATGACATCACAATCCATGCAATGCAAAATTATGACATCACAATCCATGCAATCCAGTATGCAATGCAAAATTATGACATCATAATCCATGCAAAGCATCATTTAATGCAAAATTATGACATCACAATCCATGCAATGCAGTATGCAATGCAAAATTATGACATCACAATCCATGCAATGCAGTATGCAATGCAAAATTATGACATCATAATCCATGCAAAGCATCATTCAATGCAAAAGTATGACATCACAATCCATGCAATGCAAAATTATGACATCACAATCCATGCAATGCAGTATGCAATGCAAAATTATGACATCACAATCCATGCAAAGCATCATTTAATGCAACATTATGACATCACAATCCATGCAATGCAGTATGCAATGCAAAATTATGACATCACAATCCATGCAATGCAGTATGCAATGCAAAATTATGACATCACAATCCATGCAATGCAGTATGCAATGCAAAATTATGACATCACAATCCATGCAATGCAGTATGCAATACAAAATTATGACATCATAATCCATGCAAAGCATCATTTAATGCAAAAGTATGACATCACAATCCATGCAATGCAAAATTATGACATCACAATCCATGCAATGCAGTATGCAATGCAAAATTATGACATCATAATCCATGCAAAGCATCATTTAATGCAAACTTATGACATCACAATCCATGCAATGCAGTATGCAATGCAAAATTATGACATCATAATCCATGCAAAGCATCATTTAATGCTAAAGTATGACATCACAATCCATGCAATGCAGTATGCAATGCAAAATTATGACATCACAATCCATGCAATGCAGTATGCAATGCAAAATTATGACATCATAATCCATGCAAAACATCATTTAATGCAAAATTATGACATCACAATCCATGCAATGCAGTATGCAATGCAAAATTATGACATCATAATCCATGCAAAGCATCATTTAATGCAAAATTATGACATCACAATCCATGCAATGCAGTATGCAATGCAAAATTATGACATCATAATCCATGCAAAGCATCATTCAATGCAAAAGTATGACATCACAATCCATGCAATGCAAAATTATGACATCACAATCCATGCAATCCAGTATGCAATGCAAAATTATGACATCACAATCCATGCAAGGCAGTATGCAATGCAAAATTATGACATCATAATCCATGCAAAGCATCATTTAATGCTAAAGTATGACATCACAATCCATGCAATGCAGTATGCAATGCAAAATTATGACATCACAATCCATGCAATGCAGTATGCAATGCAAAATTATGACATCATAATCCATGCAAAGCATCATTTAATGCAAAAGTATGACATCACAATCCATGCAATGCAGTATGCAATGCAAAATTATGACATCACAATCCATGCAAAGCATCATTTAATGCAACATTATGACATCACAATCCATGCAATGCAGTATGCAATGCAAAATTATGACATCACAATCCATGCAATGCAGTATGCAATGCAAAATTATGACATCGCAATCCATGCAATGCAGTATGCAATGCAAAATTATGACATCACAATCCATGCAATGCAGTATGCAATGCAAAATTATGACATCATAATCCATGCAAAGCATCATTTAATGCAAAAGTATGACATCACAATCCATGCAATGCAAAATTATGACATCACAATCCATGCAATGCAGTATGCAATGCAAAATTATGACATCATAATCCATGCAAAGCATCATTTAATGCAAACTTATGACATCACAATCCATGCAATGCAGTATGCAATGCAAAATTATGACATCATAATCCATGCAAAGCATCATTTAATGCTAAAGTATGACATCACAATCCATGCAATGCAGTATGCAATGCAAAATTATGACATCACAATCCATGCAATGCAGTATGCAATGCAAAATTATGACATCATAATCCATGCAAAACATCATTTAATGCTAAAGTATGACATCACAATCCATGCAATGCAGTATGCAATGCAAAATTATGACATCACAATCCATGCAATGCAGTATGCAATGCAAAATTATGACATCACAATCCATGCAAAGCATCATTTAATGCAACATTATGACATCACAATCCATGCAATGCAGTATGCAATGCAAAATTATGACATCACAATCCATGCAATGCAGTATGCAATGCAAAATTATGACATCACAATCCATGCAATGCAGTATGCAATGCAAAATTATGACATCATAATCCATGCAAAGCATCATTTAATGCAAAAGTATGACATCACAATCCATGCAATGCAAAATTATGACATCACAATCCATGCAATGCAGTATGCAATGCAAAATTATGACATCATAATCCATGCAAAGCATCATTTAATGAAAAATTATGACATCACAATCCATGCAATGCAGTATGCAATGCAAAATTATGACAACATAATCCATGCAAAGCATCATTTAATGCTAAAGTATAACATCACAATCCATGCAATGCAGTATGCAATGCAAAATTATGACATCACAATCCATGCAAAGCATCATTTAATGCAACATTATGACATCACAATCCATGCAATGCAGTATGCAATGCAAAATTATGACATCACAATCCATGCAATGCAGTATGCAATGCAAAATTATGACATCATTATCCATGCAAAGCATCATTTAATGAAAAAGTATGACATCACAATCCATGCAATGCAGTATGCAATGCAAAATTATGACATCACAATCCATGCAATGCAGTATGCAATGCAAAATTATGACATCACAATCCATGCAAAGCATCATTTAATGCAAAATTATGACATCACAATCCATGCAATGCAGTATGCAATGCAAAATTATGACATCACAATCCATGCAATGCAGTATGCAATGCAAAATTATGACATCATAATCCATGCAAAGCATCATTTAATGCAAAAGTATGACATCACAATCCATGCAATGCAGTATGCAATGCAAAATTATGACATCACAATCCATGCAATGCAGTATGCAATGCAAAATTATGACATCATAATCCATGCAAAGCATCATTTAATGCAAAACTATGACATCACAATCCATGCAATGCAGTATGCAATGCAAAATTATGACATCACAATCCATGCAAAGCATCATGTAATGCAAAATTATGACATCACAACCCATGCAATGCAGTATGCAATGCAAAATTATGACATCACAATCCAAGCAATGCAGTATGCAATGCAAAATTAAGACATCACAATCCATGCAAAGCATCATTTAATGCAACATTATGACATCACAATCCATGCAATGCAGTATGCAATGCAAAATTCTGACATCACAATCCATGCAATGCACTATGCAATGCAAAATTATGACATCACAATCCATGCAAGGCAGTATGCAATGCAAAATTATGACATCATAATCCATGCAAAGCATCATTTAATGCTAAAGTATGACATCACAATCCATGCAATGCAGTATGCAATGCAAAATTATGACATCACAATCCATGCAATGCAGTATGCAATGCAAAATTATGACATCATAATCCATGCAAAACATCATTTAATGCTAAAGTATGACATCACAATCCATGCAATGCAGTATGCAATGCAAAATTATGAGATCACAATCCATGCAATGCAGTATGCAATGCAAAATTATGACATCACAATCCATGCAAAGCATCATTTAATGCAACATTATGACATCACAATCCATGCAATGCAGTATGCAATGCAAAATTATGACATCACAATCCATGCAATGCAGTATGCAATGCAAAATTATGACATCACAATCCATGCAATGCAGTATGCAATGCAAAATTATGACATCATAATCCATGCAAAGCATCATTTAATGCAAAAGTATGACATCACAATCCATGCAATGCAAAATTATGACATCACAATCCATGCAATGCAGTATGCAATGCAAAATTATGACATCATAATCCATGCAAAGCATCATTTAATGAAAAATTATGACATCACAATCCATGCAATGCAGTATGCAATGCAAAATTATGACAACATAATCCATGCAAAGCATCATTTAATGCTAAAGTATAACATCACAATCCATGCAATGCAGTATGCAATGCAAAATTATGACATCACAATCCATGCAATGCAGTATGCAATGCAAAATTATGACATCATAATCCATGCAAAACATCATTTAATGCAAAAGTATGACATCACAATCCATGCAATGCAAAATTATGACATCACAATCCATGCAATGCAGTATGCAATGCAAAATTATGACATCATAATCCATGCAAAGCATCATTTAATGCAAAATTATGACATCACAATCCATGCAATGCAGTATGCAATGCAAAATTATGACATCACAATCCATGCAAAGCATCATTTAATGCAACATTATGACATCACAATCCATGCAATGCAGTATGCAATGCAAAATTATGACATCACAATCCATGCAATGCAGTATGCAATGCAAAATTATGACATCACAATCCATGCAATGCAGTATGCAATGCAAAATTATGACATCACAATCCATGCAATGCAGTATGCAATACAAAATTATGACATCATAATCCATGCAAAGCATCATTTAATGCAAAAGTATGACATCACAATCCATGCAATGCAAAATTATGACATCACAATCCATGCAATGCAGTATGCAATGCAAAATTATGACATCATAATCCATGCAAAGCTTCATTTAATGCAAACTTATGACATCACAATCCATGCAATGCAGTATGCAATGCAAAATTATGACATCATAATCCATGCAAAGCATCATTTAATGCTAAAGTATGACATCACAATCCATGCAATGCAGTATGCAATGCAAAATTATGACATCACAATCCATGCAATGCAGTATGCAATGCAAAATTATGACATCATAATCCATGCAAAACATCATTTAATGCAAAATTATGACATCACAATCCATGCAATGCAGTATGCAATGCAAAATTATGACATCATAATCCATGCAAAGCATCATTTAATGCAAAATTATGACATCACAATCCATGCAATGCAGTATGCAATGCAAAATTATGACATCATAATCCATGCAAAGCATCATTCAATGCAAAAGTATGACATCACAATCCATGCAATGCAAAATTATGACATCACAATCCATGCAATCCAGTATGCAATGCAAAATTATGACATCACAATCCATGCAAGGCAGTATGCAATGCAAAATTATGACATCATAATCCATGCAAAGCATCATTTAATGCAAAAGTATGACATCACAATCCATGCAATGCAGTATGCAATGCAAAATTATGACATCACAATCCATGCAAAGCATCATTTAATGCAACATTATGACATCACAATCCATGCAATGCAGTATGCAATGCAAAATTATGACATCACAATCCATGCAATGCAGTATGCAATGCAAAATTATGACATCGCAATCCATGCAATGCAGTATGCAATGCAAAATTATGACATCACAATCCATGCAATGCAGTATGCAATGCAAAATTATGACATCATAATCCATGCAAAGCATCATTTAATGCAAAAGTATGACATCACAATCCATGCAATGCAAAATTATGACATCACAATCCATGCAATGCAGTATGCAATGCAAAATTATGACATCACAATCCATGCAATGCAGTATGCAATGCAAAATTATGACATCATAATCCATGCAAATCATCATTTAATGCTAAAGTATGACATCACAATCCATGCAATGCAGTATGCAATGCAAAATTATGACATCACAATCCATGCAATGCAGTATGCAATGCAAAATTATGACATCATAATCCATGCAAAACATCATTTAATGCAACATTATGACATCACAATCCATGCAATGCAGTATGCAATGCAAAATTATGACATCATAATCCATGCAAAGCATCATTCAATGCAAAAGTATGACATCACAATCCATGCAATGCAAAATTATGACATCACAATCCATGCAATCCAGTATGCAATGCAAAATTATGACATCATAATCCATGCAAAGCATCATTTAATGCAAAATTATGACATCACAATCCATGCAATGCAGTATGCAATGCAAAATTATGACATCACAATCCATGCAATGCAGTATGCAATGCAAAATTATGACATCATAATCCATGCAAAGCATCATTCAATGCAAAAGTATGACATCACAATCCATGCAATGCAAAATTATGACATCACAATCCATGCAATCCAGTATGCAATGCAAAATTATGACATCATAATCCATGCAAAGCATCATTTAATGCAAAATTATGACATCACAATCCATGCAATGCAGTATGCAATGCAAAATTATGACATCACAATCCATGCAAAGCATCATTTAATGCAACATTATGACATCACAATCCATGCAATGCAGTATGCAATGCAAAATTATGACATCACAATCCATACAATGCAGTATGCAATGCAAAATTATGACATCATAATCCATGCAAAGCATCATTCAATGCAAAAGTATGACATCACAATCCATGCAATGCAAAATTATGACATCACAATCCATGCAATGCAGTATGCAATGCAAAATTATGACATCATAATCCATGCAAAGCATCATTCAATGCAAAAGTATGACATCACAATCCATGCAATGCAAAATTATGACATCACAATCCATGCAATGCAGTATGCAATGCAAAATTATGACATCATAATCCATGCAAAGCATCATTTAATGCAAAATTATGACATCACAATCCATGCAATGCAGTATGCATTGCAAAATTATGACATCACAATACATGCAAAGCATCATTTAATGCAACATTATGACATCACAATCCATGCAATGCAGTATGCAATGCAAAATTATGACATCACAATCCATGCAATGCAGTATGCAATGCAAAATTATGACATCATAATCCATGCAAAGCATCATTTAATGCTAAAGTATGACATCACAATCCATGCAATGCAGTATGCAATGCAAAATTATGATATCACAATCCATGCAATGCAGTATGCAATGCAAAATTATGACATCACAATCCATGCAAAGCATCATTTAATGCAAAATTATGACATCACAATCCATGCAATGCAGTATGCAATGCAAAATTATGACATCACAATCCATGCAAAGCATCATTTAATGCAACATTATGACATCACAATCCATGCAATGCAGTATGCAATGCAAAATTATGACATCATAATCCATGCAAAGCATCATTTAATGCAACATTATGACATCACAATCCATGCAATGCAGTATGCAATGCAAAATTATGACATCATAATCCATGCAAAGCATCATTTAATGCTAAAGTATGACATCACAATCCATGCAATGCAGTATGCAATGCAAAATTATGACATCACAATCCATGCAATGCAGTATGCAATGCAAAATTATGACATCATAATCCATGCAAAACATCATTTAATGCAAAATTATGACATCACAATCCATGCAATGCAAAATTATGACATCACAATCCATGCAATGCAGTATGCAATGCAAAATTATGACATCATAATCCATGCAAAGCATCATTTAATGCAAAATTATGACATCACAATCCATGCAATGCAGTATGCAATGCAAAATTATGACATCATAATCCATGCAAAGCATCATTTAATGCTAAAGTATGACATCACAATCCATGCAATGCAGTATGCAATGCAAAATTATGACATCACAATCCATGCAATGCAGTATGCAATGCAAAATTATGACATCATAATCCATGCAAAGCATAATTCAATGCAAAAGTATGACATCACAATCCATGCAATGCAGTATGCAATGCAAAATTATGACATCACAATCCATGCAATGCAGTATGCAATGCAAAATTATGACATCATAATCCATGCAAAGCATCATTCAATGCAAAAGTATGACATCACAATCCATGCAATGCAACATTATGACATCATAATCCATGCAAAGCATCATTTAATGCTAAAGTATGACATCACAATCCATGCAATGCAGTATGCAATGCAAAATTATGACATCACAATCCATGCAATGCATCATTTAATGCAACATTATGACATCACAATCCATGCAATGCAGTATGCAATGCAAAATTATGACATCACAATCCATGCAATGTAGTATGCAATGCAAAATTATGACATCACAATCCATGCAATGCAGTATGCAATGCAAAATTATGACATCATAATCCATGCAAAGCATCATTTAATGCAAAATTATGACATCACAATCCATGCAAAGCATCATTTAATGCAAAAGTATGACATCACAATTCATGCAATGCAAAATTATGACATCACAATCCATGCAATGCAGTATGCAATGCAAAATTATGACATCATAATCCATGCAAAGCATCATTTAATGCAAAATTATGACATCACAATCCATGCAAGCAGTATGCAATGCAAAATTATGACATCACAATCCATGCAATGCAGTATGCAATGCAAAATTATGACATCATAATCCATGCAAAGCATCATTTAATGCAAAATTATGACATCACAATCCATGCAATGCAGTATGCAATGCAAAATTATGACATCATAATCCATGCAAAGCATCATTTAATGCAAAATTATGACATCACAATCCATGCAAAGCATCATTTAATGCAAAAGTATGACATCACAATCCATGCAATGCAAAATTATGACATCACAATCCATGCAATGCAGTATGCAATGCAAAATTATGACATCATAATCCATGCAAAGCATCATTTAATGCAAAATTATGACATCACAATCCATGCAAAGCATCATTTAATGCAAAAGTATGACATCACAATCCATGCAATGCAAAATTATGACATCACAATCCATGCAATGCAGTATGCAATGCAAAATTATGACATCATAATCCATGCAAAGTATCATTTAATGCAAAATTATGACATCACAATCCATGCAATGCAGTATGCAATGCAAAATTATGACATCACAATCCATGCAATGCAGTATGCAATGCAAAATTATGACATCATTATCCATGCAAAGCATCATTTAATGAAAAAGTATGACATCACAATCCATGCAATGCAGTATGCAATGCAAAATTATGACATCACAATCCATGCAATGCAGTATGCAATGCAAAATTATGACATCACAATCCATGCAAAGCATCATTTAATGCAAAATTATGACATCACAATCCATGCAATGCAGTATGTAATGCAAAATTATGACATCACAATCCATGCAATGCAGTATGCAATGCAAAATTATGACATCATAATCCATGCAAAGCATCATTTAATGCAAAAGTATGACATCACAATCCATGCAATGCAGTATGCAATGCAAAATTATGACATCACAATCCATGCAATGCAGTATGCAATGCAAAATTATGACATCATAATCCATGCAAAGCATCATTTAATGCAAAACTATGACATCACAATCCATGCAATGCAGTATGCAATGCAAAATTATGACATCACAATCCATGCAAAGCATCATGTAATGCAAAATTATGACATCACAACCCATGCAATGCAGTATGCAATGCAAAATTATGACATCACAATCCAAGCAATGCAGTATGCAATGCAAAATTAAGACATCACAATCCATGCAAAGCATCATTTAATGCAACATTATGACATCACAATCCATGCAATGCAGTATGCAATGCAAAATTCTGACATCACAATCCATGCAATGCAGTATGCAATGCAAAATTATGACATCACAATCCATGCAAGGCAGTATGCAATGCAAAATTATGACATCATAATCCATGCAAAGCATCATTTAATGCTAAAGTATGACATCACAATCCATGCAATGCAGTATGCAATGCAAAATTATGACATCACAATCCATGCAATGCAGTATGCAATGCAAAATTATGACATCACAATCCATGCAATGCAGTATGCAATGCAAAATTATGACATCATAATCCATGCAAAGCATCATTTAATGCAAAAGTATGACATCACAATCCATGCAATGCAAAATTATGACATCACAATCCATGCAATGCAGTATGCAATGCAAAATTATGACATCATAATCCATGCAAAGCATCATTTAATGAAAAATTATGACATCACAATCCATGCAATGCAGTATGCAATGCAAAATTATGACAACATAATCCATGCAAAGCATCATTTAATGCTAAAGTATAACATCACAATCCATGCAATGCAGTATGCAATGCAAAATTATGACATCACAATCCATGCAATGCAGTATGCAATGCAAACTTATGACATCATAATCCATGCAAAACATCATTTAATGCAAAAGTATGACATCACAATCCATGCAATGCAAAATTATGACATCACAATCCATGCAATGCAGTATGCAATGCAAAATTATGACATCATAATCCATGCAAAGCATCATTTAATGCAAAATTATGACATCACAATCCATGCAATGCAGTATGCAATGCAAAATTATGACATCACAATCCATGCAAAGCATCATTTAATGCAACATTATGACATCACAATCCATGCAATGCAGTATGCAATGCAAAATTATGACATCACAATCCATGCAATGCAGTATGCAATGCAAAATTATGACATCACAATCCATGCAATGCAGTATGCAATGCAAAATTATGACATCATAATCCATGCAAAGCATCATTTAATGCAAAAGTATGACATCACAATCCATGCAATGCAAAATTATGACATCACAATCCATGCAATGCAGTATGCAATGCAAAATTATGACATCATAATCCATGCAAAGCATCATTTAATGAAAAATTATGACATCACAATCCATGCAATGCAGTATGCAATGCAAAATTATGACAACATAATCCATGCAAAGCATCATTTAATGCTAAAGTATAACATCACAATCCATGCAATGCAGTATGCAATGCAAAATTATGACATCACAATCCATGCAATGCAGTATGCAATGCAAAATTATGACATCATAATCCATGCAAAACATCATTTAATGCAAAAGTATGACATCACAATCCATGCAATGCAAAATTATGACATCACAATCCATGCAATGCAGTATGCAATGCAAAATTATGACATCATAATCCATGCAAAGCATCATTTAATGCAAAATTATGACATCACAATCCATGCAATGCAGTATGCAATGCAAAATTATGACATCACAATCCATGCAAAGCATCATTTAATGCAACATTATGACATCACAATCCATGCAATGCAGTATGCAATGCAAAATTATGACATCACAATCCATGCAATGCAGTATGCAATGCAAAATTATGACATCACAATCCATGCAATGCAGTATGCAATGCAAAATTATGACATCACAATCCATGCAATGCAGTATGCAATACAAAATTATGACATCATAATCCATGCAAAGCATCATTTAATGCAAAAGTATGACATCACAATCCATGCAATGCAAAATTATGACATCACAATCCATGCAATGCAGTATGCAATGCAAAATTATGACATCATAATCCATGCAAAGCATCATTTAATGCAAACTTATGACATCACAATCCATGCAATGCAGTATGCAATGCAAAATTATGACATCATAATCCATGCAAAGCATCATTTAATGCTAAAGTATGACATCACAATCCATGCAATGCAGTATGCAATGCAAAATTATGACATCACAATCCATGCAATGCAGTATGCAATGCAAAATTATGACATCATAATCCATGCAAAACATCATTTAATGCAAAATTATGACATCACAATCCATGCAATGCAGTATGCAATGCAAAATTATGACATCATAATCCATGCAAAGCATCATTTAATGCAAAATTATGACATCACAATCCATGCAATGCAGTATGCAATGCAAAATTATGACATCATAATCCATGCAAAGCATCATTCAATGCAAAAGTATGACATCACAATCCATGCAATGCAAAATTATGACATCACAATCCATGCAATCCAGTATGCAATGCAAAATTATGACATCACAATCCATGCAAGGCAGTATGCAATGCAAAATTATGACATCATAATCCATGCAAAGCATCATTTAATGCTAAAGTATGACATCACAATCCATGCAATGCAGTATGCAATGCAAAATTATGACATCACAATCCATGCAATGCAGTATGCAATGCAAAATTATGACATCATAATCCATGCAAAGCATCATTTAATGCAAAAGTATGACATCACAATCCATGCAATGCAGTATGCAATGCAAAATTATGACATCACAATCCATGCAAAGCATCATTTAATGCAACATTATGACATCACAATCCATGCAATGCAGTATGCAATGCAAAATTATGACATCACAATCCATGCAATGCAGTATGCAATGCAAAATTATGACATCGCAATCCATGCAATGCAGTATGCAATGCAAAATTATGACATCACAATCCATGCAATGCAGTATGCAATGCAAAATTATGACATCATAATCCATGCAAAGCATCATTTAATGCAAAAGTATGACATCACAATCCATGCAATGCAAAATTATGACATCACAATCCATGCAATGCAGTATGCAATGCAAAATTATGACATCATAATCCATGCAAAGCATCATTTAATGCAAACTTATGACATCACAATCCATGCAATGCAGTATGCAATGCAAAATTATGACATCATAATCCATGCAAAGCATCATTTAATGCTAAAGTATGACATCACAATCCATGCAATGCAGTATGCAATGCAAAATTATGACATCACAATCCATGCAATGCAGTATGCAATGCAAAATTATGACATCATAATCCATGCAAAACATCATTTAATGCTAAAGTATGACATCACAATCCATGCAATGCAGTATGCAATGCAAAATTATGACATCACAATCCATGCAATGCAGTATGCAATGCAAAATTATGACATCACAATCCATGCAAAGCATCATTTAATGCAACATTATGACATCACAATCCATGCAATGCAGTATGCAATGCAAAATTATGACATCACAATCCATGCAATGCAGTATGCAATGCAAAATTATGACATCACAATCCATGCAATGCAGTATGCAATGCAAAATTATGACATCATAATCCATGCAAAGCATCATTTAATGCAAAAGTATGACATCACAATCCATGCAATGCAAAATTATGACATCACAATCCATGCAATGCAGTATGCAATGCAAAATTATGACATCATAATCCATGCAAAGCATCATTTAATGAAAAATTATGACATCACAATCCATGCAATGCAGTATGCAATGCAAAATTATGACAACATAATCCATGCAAAGCATCATTTAATGCTAAAGTATAACATCACAATCCATGCAATGCAGTATGCAATGCAAAATTATGACATCACAATCCATGCAAAGCATCATTTAATGCAACATTATGACATCACAATCCATGCAATGCAGTATGCAATGCAAAATTATGACATCACAATCCATGCAATGCAGTATGCAATGCAAAATTATGACATCATTATCCATGCAAAGCATCATTTAATGAAAAAGTATGACATCACAATCCATGCAATGCAGTATGCAATGCAAAATTATGACATCACAATCCATGCAATGCAGTATGCAATGCAAAATTATGACATCACAATCCATGCAAAGCATCATTTAATGCAAAATTATGACATCACAATCCATGCAATGCAGTATGCAATGCAAAATTATGACATCACAATCCATGCAATGCAGTATGCAATGCAAAATTATGACATCATAATCCATGCAAAGCATCATTTAATGCAAAAGTATGACATCACAATCCATGCAATGCAGTATGCAATGCAAAATTATGACATCACAATCCATGCAATGCAGTATGCAATGCAAAATTATGACATCATAATCCATGCAAAGCATCATTTAATGCAAAACTATGACATCACAATCCATGCAATGCAGTATGCAATGCAAAATTATGACATCACAATCCATGCAAAGCATCATGTAATGCAAAATTATGACATCACAACCCATGCAATGCAGTATGCAATGCAAAATTATGACATCACAATCCAAGCAATGCAGTATGCAATGCAAAATTAAGACATCACAATCCATGCAAAGCATCATTTAATGCAACATTATGACATCACAATCCATGCAATGCAGTATGCAATGCAAAATTCTGACATCACAATCCATGCAATGCAGTATGCAATGCAAAATTATGACATCACAATCCATGCAAGGCAGTATGCAATGCAAAATTATGACATCATAATCCATGCAAAGCATCATTTAATGCTAAAGTATGACATCACAATCCATGCAATGCAGTATGCAATGCAAAATTATGACATCACAATCCATGCAATGCAGTATGCAATGCAAAATAATGACATCATAATCCATGCAAAGCATCATTTAATGCAAAATTATGACATCACAATCCATGCAATGCAGTATGTAATGCAAAATTATGACATCATAATCCATGCAAAGCATCATTTAATGCAAAATTATGACATCACAATCCATGCAATGCAGTATGCAATGCAAAATTATGACATCACAATCCATGCAATGCAGTATGCAATGCAAAATTATGACATCACAATCCATGCAATGCAGTATGCAATGCAAAATTATGACATCATAATCCATGCAAAGCATCATTTAATGCAAAAGTATGACATCACAATCCATGCAATGCAAAATTATGACATCACAATCCATGCAATGCAGTATGCAATGCAAAATTATGACATCATAATCCATGCAAAGCATCATTTAATGAAAAATGATGACATCACAATCCATGCAATGCAGTATGCAATGCAAAATTATGACAACATAATCCATGCAAAGCATCATTTAATGCTAAAGTATAACATCACAATCCATGCAATGCAGTATGCAATGCAAAATTATGACATCACAATCCATGCAATGCAGTATGCAATGCAAACTTATGACATCATAATCCATGCAAAACATCATTTAATGCAAAAGTATGACATCACAATCCATGCAATGCAAAATTATGACATCACAATCCATGCAATGCAGTATGCAATGCAAAATTATGACATCATAATCCATGCAAAGCATCATTTAATGCAAAATTATGACATCACAATCCATGCAATGCAGTATGCAATGCAAAATTATGACATCACAATCCATGCAAAGCATCATTTAATGCAACATTATGACATCACAATCCATGCAATGCAGTATGCAATGCAAAATTATGACATCACAATCCATGCAATGCAGTATGCAATGCAAAATTATGACATCACAATCCATGCAATGCAGTATGCAATGCAAAATTATGACATCATAATCCATGCAAAGCATCATTTAATGCTAAAGTATGACATCACAATCCATGCAATGCAGTATGCAATGCAAAATTATGACATCACAATCCATGCAATGCAGTATACAATGCAAAATTATGACATCATAATCCATGCAAAGCATCATTTAATGCAAAAGTATGACATCACAATCCATGCAATGCAGTATGCAATGCAAAATTATGACATCACAATCCATGCAAAGCATCATTTAATGCAACATTATGACATCACAATCCATGCAATGCAGTATGCAATGCAAAATTATGACATCACAATCCATGCAATGCAGTATGCAATGCAAAATTATGACATCGCAATCCATGCAATGCAGTATGCAATGCAAAATTATGACATCACAATCCATGCAATGCAGTATGCAATGCAAAATTATGACATCATAATCCATGCAAAGCATCATTTAATGCAAAAGTATGACATCACAATCCATGCAATGCAAAATTATGACATCACAATCCATGCAATGCAGTATGCAATGCAAAATTATGACATCATAATCCATGCAAAGCATCATTTAATGCAAACTTATGACATCACAATCCATGCAATGCAGTATGCAATGCAAAATTATGACATCATAATCCATGCAAAGCATCATTTAATGCTAAAGTATGACATCACAATCCATGCAATGCAGTATGCAATGCAAAATTATGACATCACAATCCATGCAATGCAGTATGCAATGCAAAATTATGACATCATAATCCATGCAAAACATCATTTAATGCTAAAGTATGACATCACAATCCATGCAATGCAGTATGCAATGCAAAATTATGACATCACAATCCATGCAATGCAGTATGCAATGCAAAATTATGACATCACAATCCATGCAAAGCATCATTTAATGCAACATTATGACATCACAATCCATGCAATGCAGTATGCAATGCAAAATTATGACATCACAATCCATGCAATGCAGTATGCAATGCAAAATTATGACATCACAATCCATGCAATGCAGTATGCAATGCAAAATTATGACATCATAATCCATGCAAAGCATCATTTAATGCAAAAGTATGACATCACAATCCATGCAATGCAAAATTATGACATCACAATCCATGCAATGCAGTATGCAATGCAAAATTATGACATCATAATCCATGCAAAGCATCATTTAATGAAAAATTATGACATCACAATCCATGCAATGCAGTATGCAATGCAAAATTATGACAACATAATCCATGCAAAGCATCATTTAATGCTAAAGTATAACATCACAATCCATGCAATGCAGTATGCAATGCAAAATTATGACATCACAATCCATGCAAAGCATCATTTAATGCAACATTATGACATCACAATCCATGCAATGCAGTATGCAATGCAAAATTATGACATCATAATCCATGCAAAGCATCATTTAATGCAAAAGTATGACATCACAATCCATGCAATGCAGTATGCAATGCAAAATTATGACATCACAATCCATGCAATGCAGTATGCAATGCAAAATTATGACATCATAATCCATGCAAAGCATCATTTAATGCAAAACTATGACATCACAATCCATGCAATGCAGTATGCAATGCAAAATTATGACATCACAATCCATGCAAAGCATCATGTAATGCAAAATTATGACATCACAACCCATGCAATGCAGTATGCAATGCAAAATTATGACATCATAATCCATGCAAAGCATCATTTAATGCAAAAGTATGACATCACAATCCATGCAATGCAAAATTATGACATCACAATCCATGCAATGCAGTATGCAATGCAAAATTATGACATCATAATCCATGCAAAGCATCATTTAATGAAAAATTATGACATCACAATCCATGCAATGCAGTATGCAATGCAAAATTATGACAACATAATCCATGCAAAGCATCATTTAATGCTAAAGTATAACATCACATTCCATGCAATGCAGTATGCAATGCAAAATTATGACATCACAATCCATGCAAAGCATCATTTAATGCAACATTATGACATCACAATCCATGCAATGCAGTATGCAATGCAAAATTATGACATCATAATCCATGCAAAGCATCATTTAATGCAAAAGTATGACATCACAATCCATGCAATGCAGTATGCAATGCAAAATTATGACATCACAATCCATGCAATGCAGTATGCAATGCAAAATTATGACATCATAATCCATGCAAAGCATCATTTAATGCAAAACTATGACATCACAATCCATGCAATGCAGTATGCAATGCAAAATTATGACATCACAATCCATGCAAAGCATCATGTAATGCAAAATTATGACATCACAACCCATGCAATGCAGTATGCAATGCAAAATTATGACATCACAATCCAAGCAATGCAGTATGCAATGCAAAATTAAGACATCACAATCCATGCAAAGCATCATTTAATGCAACATTATGACATCACAATCCATGCAATGCAGTATGCAATGCAAAATTCTGACATCACAATCCATGCAATGCAGTATGCAATGCAAAATTATGACATCACAATCCATGCAAGGCAGTATGCAATGCAAAATTATGACATCATAATCCATGCAAAGCATCATTTAATGCTAAAGTATGACATCACAATCCATGCAATGCAGTATGCAATGCAAAATTATGACATCACAATCCATGCAATGCAGTATGCAATGCAAAATTATGACATCATAATCCATGCAAAGCATCATTTAATGCAAAATTATGACATCACAATCCATGCAATGCAGTATGTAATGCAAAATTATGACATCATAATCCATGCAAAGCATCATTTAATGCAAAATTATGACATCACAATCCATGCAATGCAGTATGCAATGCAAAATTATGACATCACAATCCATGCAATGCAGTATGCAATGCAAAATTATGACATCACAATCCATGCAATGCAGTATGCAATGCAAAATTATGACATCATAATCCATGCAAAGCATCATTTAATGCAAAAGTATGACATCACAATCCATGCAATGCAAAATTATGACATCACAATCCATGCAATGCAGTATGCAATGCAAAATTATGACATCATAATCCATGCAAAGCATCATTTAATGAAAAATTATGACATCACAATCCATGCAATGCAGTATGCAATGCAAAATTATGACAACATAATCCATGCAAAGCATCATTTAATGCTAAAGTATAACATCACAATCCATGCAATGCAGTATGCAATGCAAAATTATGACATCACAATCCATGCAATGCAGTATGCAATGCAAACTTATGACATCATAATCCATGCAAAACATCATTTAATGCAAAAGTATGACATCACAATCCATGTAATGCAAAATTATGACATCACAATCCATGCAATGCAGTATGCAATGCAAAATTATGACATCATAATCCATGCAAAGCATCATTTAATGCAAAATTATGACATCACAATCCATGCAATGCAGTATGCAATGCAAAATTATGACATCACAATCCATGCAAAGCATCATTTAATGCAACATTATGACATCACAATCCATGCAATGCAGTATGCAATGCAAAATTATGACATCACAATCCATGCAATGCAGTATGCAATGCAAAATTATGACATCACAATCCATGCAATGCAGTATGCAATGCAAAATTATGACATCACAATCCATGCAATGCAGTATGCAATGCAAAATTATGACATCATAATCCATGCAAAGCATCATTTAATGCAAAAGTATGACATCACAATCCATGCAATGCAAAATTATGACATCACAATCCATGCAATGCAGTATGCAATACAAAATTATGACATCATAATCCATGCAAAGCATCATTTAATGCAAACTTATGACATCACAATCCATGCAATGCAGTATGCAATGCAAAATTATGACATCATAATCCATGCAAAGCATCATTTAATGCTAAAGTATGACATCACAATCCATGAAATGCAGTATGCAATGCAAAATTATGACATCACAATCCATGCAATGCAGTATGCAATGCAAAATTATGACATCATAATCCATGCAAAACATCATTTAATGCTAAAGTATGACATCACAATCCATGCAATGCAGTATGCAATGCAAAATTATGACATCACAATCCATGCAATGCAGTATGCAATGCAAAATTATGACATCATAATCCATGCAAATCATCATTTAATGCAAAAGTATGACATCACAATCCATGCAATGCAAAATTATGACATCACAATCCATGCAATGCAGTATGCAATGCAAAATTATGACATCATAATCCATGCAAAGCATCATTTAATGAAAAATTATGACATCACAATCCATGCAATGCAGTATGCAATGCAAAATTATGACAACATAATCCATGCAAAGCATCATTTAATGCTAAAGTATAACATCACAATCCATGCAATGCAGTATGCAATGCAAAATTATGACATCACAATCCATGCAATGCAGTATGCAATGCAAAATTATGACATCATAATCCATGCAAAACATCATTTAATGCAAAAGTATGACATCACAATCCATGCAATGCAAAATTATGACATCACAATCCATGCAATGCAGTATGCAATGCAAAATTATGACATCATAATCCATGCAAAGCATCATTTAATGCAAAATTATGACATCACAATCCATGCAATGCAGTATGCAATGCAAAATTATGACATCACAATCCATGCAAAGCATCATTTAATGCAACATTATGACATCACAATCCATGCAATGCAGTATGCAATGCAAAATTATGACATCACAATCCATGCAATGCAGTATGCAATGCAAAATTATGACATCATAATCCATGCAAAGCATCATTTAATGCAAACTTATGACATCACAATCCATGCAATGCAGTATGCAATGCAAAATTATGACATCATAATCCATGCAAAGCATCATTTAATGCTAAAGTATGACATCACAATCCATGCAATGCAGTATGCAATGCAAAATTATGACATCACAATCCATGCATTGCAGTATGCAATGCAAAATTATGACATCATAATCCATGCAAAACATCATTTAATGCAAAATTATGACATCACAATCCATGCAATGCAGTATGCAATGCAAAATTATGACATCATAATCCATGCAAAGCATCATTTAATGCAAAATTATGACATCACAATCCATGCAATGCAGTATGCAATGCAAAATTATGACATCATAATCCATGCAAAGCATCATTCAATGCAAAAGTATGACATCACAATCCATGCAATGCAAAATTATGACATCACAATCCATGCAATGCAGTATGCAATGCAAAATTATGACATCATAATCCATGCAAAGCATCATTTAATGCAAAAGTATGACATCACAATCCATGCAATGCAGTATGCAATGCAAAATTATGACATCACAATCCATGCAAAGCATCATTTAATGCAACATTATGACATCACAATCCATGCAATGCAGTATGCAATGCAAAATTATGACATCACAATCCATGCAATGCAGTATGCAATGCAAAATTATGACATCGCAATCCATGCAATGCAGTATGCAATGCAAAATTATGACATCACAATCCATGCAATGCAGTATGCAATGCAAAATTATGACATCATAATCCATGCAAAGCATCATTTAATGCAAAAGTATGACATCACAATCCATGCAATGCAAAATTATGACATCACAATCCATGCAATGCAGTATGCAATGTAAAATTATGACATCACAATCCATGCAATGCAGTATGCAATGCAAAATTATGACATCACAATCCATGCAAAGCATCATTTAATGCAACATTATGACATCACAATCCATGCAATGCAGTATGCAATGCAAAATTATGACATCACAATCCATGCAATGCAGTATGCAATGCAAAATTATGACATCATAATCCATGCAAATCATCATTTAATGCAAAAGTATGACATCACAATCCATGCAATGCAAAATTATGACATCACAATCCATGCAATGCAGTATGCAATGCAAAATTATGACATCATAATCCATGCAAAGCATCATTTAATGAAAAATTATGACATCACAATCCATGCAATGCAGTATGCAATGCAAAATTATGACAACATAATCCATGCAAAGCATCATTTAATGCTAAAGTATAACATCACAATCCATGCAATGCAGTATGCAATGCAAAATTATGACATCACAATCCATGCAATGCAGTATGCAATGCAAAATTATGACATCATAATCCATGCAAAACATCATTTAATGCAAAAGTATGACATCACAATCCATGCAATGCAAAATTATGACATCACAATCCATGCAATGCAGTATGCAATGCAAAATTATGACATCATAATCCATGCAAAGCATCATTTAATGCAAAATTATGACATCACAATCCATGCAATGCAGTATGCAATGCAAAATTATGACATCACAATCCATGCAAAGCATCATTTAATGCAACATTATGACATCACAATCCATGCAATGCAGTATGCAATGCAAAATTATGACATCACAATCCATGCAATGCAGTATGCAATGCAAAATTATGACATCATAATCCATGCAAAGCATCATTTAATGCAAACTTATGACATCACAATCCATGCAATGCAGTATGCAATGCAAAATTATGACATCATAATCCATGCAAAGCATCATTTAATGCTAAAGTATGACATCACAATCCATGCAATGCAGTATGCAATGCAAAATTATGACATCACAATCCATGCATTGCAGTATGCAATGCAAAATTATGACATCATAATCCATGCAAAACATCATTTAATGCAAAATTATGACATCACAATCCATGCAATGCAGTATGCAATGCAAAATTATGACATCATAATCCATGCAAAGCATCATTTAATGCAAAATTATGACATCACAATCCATGCAATGCAGTATGCAATGCAAAATTATGACATCATAATCCATGCAAAGCATCATTCAATGCAAAAGTATGACATCACAATCCATGCAATGCAAAATTATGACATCACAATCCATGCAATGCAGTATGCAATGCAAAATTATGACATCATAATCCATGCAAAGCATCATTTAATGCAAAAGTATGACATCACAATCCATGCAATGCAGTATGCAATGCAAAATTATGACATCACAATCCATGCAAAGCATCATTTAATGCAACATTATGACATCACAATCCATGCAATGCAGTATGCAATGCAAAATTATGACATCACAATCCATGCAATGCAGTATGCAATGCAAAATTATGACATCGCAATCCATGCAATGCAGTATGCAATGCAAAATTATGACATCACAATCCATGCAATGCAGTATGCAATGCAAAATTATGACATCATAATCCATGCAAAGCATCATTTAATGCAAAAGTATGACATCACAATCCATGCAATGCAAAATTATGACATCACAATCCATGCAATGCAGTATGCAATGTAAAATTATGACATCACAATCCATGCAATGCAGTATGCAATGCAAAATTATGACATCACAATCCATGCAAAGCATCATTTAATGCAACATTATGACATCACAATCCATGCAATGCAGTATGCAATGCAAAATTATGACATCACAATCCATGCAATGCAGTATGCAATGCAAAATTATGACATCACAATCCATGCAATGCAGTATGCAATGCAAAATTATGACATCATAATCCATGCAAAGCATCATTTAATGCAAAATTATGACATCACAATCCATGCAATGCAGTATGTAATGCAAAATTATGACATCATAATCCATGCAAAGCATCATTTAATGCAAAATTATGACATCACAATCCATGCAATGCAGTATGCAATGCAAAATTATGACATCACAATCCATGCAATGCAGTATGCAATGCAAAATTATGACATCACAATCCATGCAATGCAGTATGCAATGCAAAATTATGACATCATAATCCATGCAAAGCATCATTTAATGCAAAAGTATGACATCACAATCCATGCAATGCAAAATTATGACATCACAATCCATGCAATGCAGTATGCAATGCAAAATTATGACATCATAATCCATGCAAAGCATCATTTAATGCTAAAGTATGACATCACAATCCATGCAATGCAGTATGCAATGCAAAATTATGACATCACAATCCATGCAATGCAGTATGCAATGCAAAATTATGACATCATAATCCATGCAAAGCATCATTTAATGCAAAATTATGACATCACAATCCATGCAATGCAGTATGTAATGCAAAATTATGACATCATAATCCATGCAAAGCATCATTTAATGCAAAATTATGACATCACAATCCATGCAATGCAGTATGCAATGCAAAATTATGACATCACAATCCATGCAATGCAGTATGCAATGCAAAATTATGACATCACAATCCATGCAATGCAGTATGCAATGCAAAAGTATGACATCATAATCCATGCAAAGCATCATTTAATGCAAAAGTATGACATCACAATCCATGCAATGCAAAATTATGACATCACAATCCATGCAATGCAGTATGCAATGCAAAATTATGACATCATAATCCATGCAAAGCATCATTTAATGAAAAATGATGACATCACAATCCATGCAATGCAGTATGCAATGCAAAATTATGACAACATAATCCATGCAAAGCATCATTTAATGCTAAAGTATAACATCACAATCCATGCAATGCAGTATGCAATGCAAAATTATGACATCACAATCCATGCAATGCAGTATGCAATGCAAACTTATGACATCATAATCCATGCAAAACATCATTTAATGCAAAAGTATGACATCACAATCCATGCAATGCAAAATTATGACATCACAATCCATGCAATGCAGTATGCAATGCAAAATTATGACATCATAATCCATGCAAAGCATCATTTAATGCAAAATTATGACATCACAATCCATGCAATGCAGTATGCAATGCAAAATTATGACATCACAATCCATGCAAAGCATCATTTAATGCAACATTATGACATCACAATCCATGCAATGCAGTATGCAATGCAAAATTATGACATCACCATACATGCAATGCAGTATGCAATGCAAAATTATGACATCACAATCCATGCAATGCAGTATGCAATGCAAAATTATGACATCATAATCCATGCAAAGCATCATTTAATGCTAAAGTATGACATCACAATCCATGCAATGCAGTATGCAATGCAAAATTATGACATCACAATCCATGCAATGCAGTATACAATGCAAAATTATGACATCATAATCCATGCAAAGCATCATTTAATGCAAAAGTATGACATCACAATCCATGCAATGCAGTATGCAATGCAAAATTATGACATCACAATCCATGCAAAGCATCATTTAATGCAACATTATGACATCACAATCCATGCAATGCAGTATGCAATGCAAAATTATGACATCACAATCCATGCAATGCAGTATGCAATGCAAAATTATGACATCGCAATCCATGCAATGCAGTATGCAATGCAAAATTATGACATCACAATCCATGCAATGCAGTATGCAATGCAAAATTATGACATCATAATCCATGCAAAGCATCATTTAATGCAAAAGTATGACATCACAATCCATGCAATGCAAAATTATGACATCACAATCCATGCAATGCAGTATGCAATGCAAAATTATGACATCATAATCCATGCAAAGCATCATTTAATGCAAACTTATGACATCACAATCCATGCAATGCAGTATGCAATGCAAAATTATGACATCATAATCCATGCAAAGCATCATTTAATGCTAAAGTATGACATCACAATCCATGCAATGCAGTATGCAATGCAAAATTATGACATCACAATCCATGCAATGCAGTATGCAATGCAAAATTATGACATCATAATCCATGCAAAACATCATTTAATGCTAAAGTATGACATCACAATCCATGCAATGCAGTATGCAATGCAAAATTATGACATCACAATCCATGCAATGCAGTATGCAATGCAAAATTATGACATCACAATCCATGCAAAGCATCATTTAATGCAACATTATGACATCACAATCCATGCAATGCAGTATGCAATGCAAAATTATGACATCACAATCCATGCAATGCAGTATGCAATGCAAAATTATGACATCACAATCCATGCAATGCAAAATTATGACATCACAATCCATGCAACGCAGTATGCAATGCAAAATTATGACATCATAATCCATGCAAAGCATCATTTAATGAAAAATTATGACATCACAATCCATGCAATGCAGTATGCAATGCAAAATTATGACAACATAATCCATGCAAAGCATCATTTAATGCTAAAGTATAACATCACAATCCATGCAATGCAGTATGCAATGCAAAATTATGACATCACAATCCATGCAAAGCATCATTTAATGCAACATTATGACATCACAATCCATGCAATGCAGTATGCAATGCAAAATTATGACATCACAATCCATGCAATGCAGTATGCAATGCAAAATTATGACATCATTATCCATGCAAAGCATCATTTAATGAAAAAGTATGACATCACAATCCATGCAATGCAGTATGCAATGCAAAATTATGACATCACAATCCATGCAATGCAGTATGCAATGCAAAATTATGACATCACAATCCATGCAAAGCATCATTTAATGCAAAATTATGACATCACAATCCATGCAATGCAGTATGCAATGCAAAATTATGACATCACAATCCATGCAATGCAGTATGCAATGCAAAATTATGACATCATAATCCATGCAAAGCATCATTTAATGCAAAAGTATGACATCACAATCCATGCAATGCAGTATGCAATGCAAAATTATGACATCACAATCCATGCAATGCAGTATGCAATGCAAAATTATGACATCATAATCCATGCAAAGCATCATTTAATGCAAAACTATGACATCACAATCCATGCAATGCAGTATGCAATGCAAAATTATGACATCACAATCCATGCAAAGCATCATGTAATGCAAAATTATGACATCACAACCCAGGCAATGCAGTATGCAATGCAAAATTATGACATCACAATCCAAGCAATGCAGTATGCAATGCAAAATTAAGACATCACAATCCATGCAAAGCATCATTTAATGCAACATTATGACATCACAATCCATGCAATGCAGTATGCAATGCAAAATTCTGACATCACAATCCATGCAATGCAGTATGTAATGCAAAATTATGACATCACAATCCATGCAAGGCAGTATGCAATGCAAAATTATGACATCATAATCCATGCAAAGCATCATTTAATGCTAAAGTATGACATCACAATCCATGCAATGCAGTATGCAATGCAAAATTATGACATCACAATCCATGCAATGCAGTATGCAATGCAAAATTATGACATCATAATCCATGCAAAGCATCATTTAATGCAAAATTATGACATCACAATCCATGCAATGCAAAATTATGACATCACAATCCATGCAATGCAGTATGCAATGCAAAATTATGACATCATAATCCATGCAAAGCATCATTTAATGAAAAATTATGACATCACAATCCATGCAATGCAGTATGCAATGCAAAATTATGACAACATAATCCATGCAAAGCATCATTTAATGCTACAGTATAACATCACAATCCATGCAATGCAGTATGCAATGCAAAATTATGACATCACAATCCATGCAATGCAGTATGCAATGCAAACTTATGACATCATAATCCATGCAAAACATCATTTAATGCAAAAGTATGACATCACAATCCATGCAATGCAAAATTATGACATCACAATCCATGCAATGCAGTATGCAATGCAAAATTATGACATCATAATCCATGCAAAGCATCATTTAATGCAAAATTATGACATCACAATCCATGCAATGCAGTATGCAATGCAAAATTATGACATCACAATCCATGCAAAGCATCATTTAATGCAACATTATGACATCACAATCCATGCAATGCAGTATGCAATGCAAAATTATGACATCACAATCCATGCAATGCAGTATGCAATGCAAAATTATGACATCACAATCCATGCAATGCAGTATGCAATGCAAAATTATGACATCACAATCCATGCAATGCAGTATGCAATGCAAAATTATGACATCATAATCCATGCAAAGCATCATTTAATGCAAAAGTATGACATCACAATCCATGCAATGCAAAATTATGACATCACAATCCATGCAATGCAGTATGCAATGCAAAATTATGACATCATAATCCATGCAAAGCATCATTTAATGCAAACTTATGACATCACAATCCATGCAATGCAGTATGCAATGCAAAATTATGACATCATAATCCATGCAAAGCATCATTTAATGCTAAAGTATGACATCACAATCCATGCAATGCAGTATGCAATGCAAAATTATGACATCACAATCCATGCAATGCAGTATGCAATGCAAAATTATGACATCATAATCCATGCAAAACATCATTTAATGCTAAAGTATGACATCACAATCCATGCAATGCAGTATGCAATGCAAAATTATGACATCACAATCCATGCAATGCAGTATGCAATGCAAAATTATGACATCACAATCCATGCAAAGCATCATTTAATGCAACATTATGACATCACAATCCATGCAATGCAGTATGCAATGCAAAATTATGACATCACAATCCATGCAATGCAGTATGCAATGCAAAATTATGACATCACAATCCATGCAATGCAGTATGCAATGCAAAATTATGACATCACAATCCATGCAAAGCATCATTTAATGCAACATTATGACATCACAATCCATGCAATGCAGTATGCAATGCAAAATTATGACATCACAATCCATGCAATGCAGTATGCAATGCAAAATTATGACATCACAATCCATGCAATGCAGTATGCAATGCAAAATTATGACATCATAATCCATGCAAATCATCATTTAATGCAAAAGTATGACATCACAATCCATGCAATGCAAAATTATGACATCACAATCCATGCAATGCAGTATGCAATGCAAAATTATGACATCATAATCCATGCAAAGCATCATTTAATGAAAAATTATGACATCACAATCCATGCAATGCAGTATGCAATGCAAAATTATGACAACATAATCCATGCAAAGCATCATTTAATGCTAAAGTATAACATCACAATCCATGCAATGCAGTATGCAATGCAAAATTATGACATCACAATCCATGCAATGCAGTATGCAATGCAAAATTATGACATCATAATCCATGCAAGACATCATTGAATGCAAAAGTATGACATCACAATCCATGCAATGCAAAATTATGACATCACAATCCATGCAATGCAGTATGCAATGCAAAATTATGACATCATAATCCATGCAAAGCATCATTTAATGCAAAATTATGACATCACAATCCATGCAATGCAGTATGCAATGCAAAATTATGACATCACAATCCATGCAAAGCATCATTTAATGCAACATTATGACATCACAATCCATGCAATGCAGTATGCAATGCAAAATTATGACATCACAATCCATGCAATGCAGTATGCAATGCAAAATTATGACATCACAATCCATGCAATGCAGTATGCAATGCAAAATTATGACATCACAATACATGCAATGCAGTATGCAATACAAAATTATGACATCATAATCCATGCAAAGCATCATTTAATGCAAAAGTATGACATCACAATCCATGCAATGCAAAATTATGACATCACAATCCATGCAATGCAGTATGCAATGCAAAATTATGACATCATAATCCATGCAAAGCATCATTTAATGCAAACTTATGACATCACAATCCATGCAATGCAGTATGCAATGCAAAATTATGACATCATAATCCATGCAAAGCATCATTTAATGCTAAAGTATGACATCACAATCCATGCAATGCAGTATGCAATGCAAAATTATGACATCACAATCCATGCATTGCAGTATGCAATGCAAAATTATGACATCACAATCCATGCAATGCAGTATGCAATGCAAAATTATGACATCATAATCCATGCAAAGCATCATTTAATGCAAAAGTATGACATCACAATCCATGCAATGCAAAATTATGACATCACAATCCATGCAATCCAGTATGCAATGCAAAATTATGACATCACAATCCATGCAAGGCAGTATGCAATGCAAAATTATGACATCATAATCCATGCAAAGCATCATTTAATGCTAAAGTATGACATCACAATCCATGCAATGCAGTATGCAATGCAAAATTATGACATCACAATCCATGCAATGCAGTATGCAATGCAAAATTATGACATCATAATCCATGCAAAGCATCATTTAATGCAAAAGTATGACATCACAATCCATGCAATGCAGTATGCAATGCAAAATTATGACATCACAATCCATGCAAAGCATCATTTAATGCAACATTATGACATCACAATCCATGCAATGCAGTATGCAATGCAAAATTATGACATCACAATCCATGCAATGCAGTATGCAATGCTAAATTATGACATCGCAATCCATGCAATGCAGTATGCAATGCAAAATTATGACATCACAATCCATGCAATGCAGTATGCAATGCAAAATTATGACATCATAATCCATGCAAAGCATCATTTAATGCAAAAGTATGACATCACAATCCATGCAATGCAAAATTATGACATCACAATCCATGCAATGCAGTATGCAATGCAAAATTATGACATCACAATCCATGCAATGCAGTATGCAATGCAAAATTATGACATCACAATCCATGCAAAGCATCATTTAATGCAACATTATGACATCACAATCCATGCAATGCAGTATGCAATGCAAAATTATGACATCACAATCCATGCAATGCAGTATGCAATGCAAAATTATGACATCACAATCCATGCAATGCAGTATGCAATGCAAAATTATGACATCATAATCCCTGCAAAGCATCATTTAATGCAAAAGTATGACATCACAATCCATGCAATGCAAAATTATGACATCACAATCCATGCAATGCAGTATGCAATGCAAAATTATGACATCATAATCCATGCAAAGCATCATTTAATGAAAAATTATGACATCACAATCCATGCAATGCAGTATGCAATGCAAAATTATGACAACATAATCCATGCAAAGCATCATTTAATGCTAAAGTATAACATCACAATCCATGCAATGCAGTATGCAATGCAAAATTATGACATCACAATCCATGCAATGCAGTATGCAATGCAAAATTATGACATCATAATCCATGCAAAACATCATTTAATGCAAAAGTATGACATCACAATCCATGCAATGCAAAATTATGACATCACAATCCATGCAATGCAGTATGCAATGCAAAATTATGACATCATAATCCATGCAAAGCATCATTTAATGCAAAATTATGACATCACAATCCATGCAATGCAGTATGCAATGCAAAATTATGACATCACAATCCATGCAAAGCATCATTTAATGCAACATTATGACATCACAATCCATGCAATGCAGTATGCAATGCAAAATTATGACATCACAATCCATGCAATGCAGTATGCAATGCAAAATTATGACATCACAATCCATGCAATGCAGTATGCAATGCAAAATTATGACATCACAATCCATGCAATGCAGTATGCAATACAAAATTATGACATCATAATCCATGCAAAGCATCATTTAATGCAAAAGTATGACATCACAATCCATGCAATGCAAAATTATGACATCACAATCCATGCAATGCAGTATGCAATGCAAAATTATGACATCATAATCCATGCAAAGCATCATTTAATGCAAATTTATGACATCACAATCCATGCAATGCAGTATGCAATGCAAAATTATGACATCATAATCCATGCAAAGCATCATTTAATGCTAAAGTATGACATCACAATCCATGCAATGCAGTATGCAATGCAAAATTATGACATCACAATCCATGCAATGCAGTATGCAATGCAAAATTATGACATCATAATCCATGCAAAACATCATTTAATGCAAAATTATGACATCACAATCCATGCAATGCAGTATGCAATGCAAAATTATGACATCATAATCCATGCAAAGCATCATTTAATGCTAAAGTATGACATCACAATCCATGCAATGCAAAATTATGACATCACAATCCATGCAATGCAGTATGCAATGCAAAATTATGACATCATAATCCATGCAAAGCATCATTTAATGAAAAATTATGACATCACAATCCATGCAATGCAGTATGCAATGCAAAATTATGACAACATAATCCATGCAAAGCATCATTTAATGCTAAAGTATAACATCACAATCCATGCAATGCAGTATGCAATGCAAAATTATGACATCACAATCCATGCAATGCAGTATGCAATGCAAAATTATGACATCATAATCCATGCAAAACATCATTTAATGCAAAAGTATGACATCACAATCCATGCAATGCAAAATTATGACATCACAGTCCATGCAATGCAGTATGCAATGCAAAATTATGACATCATAATCCATGCAAAGCATCATTTAATGCAAAATTATGACATCACAATCCATGCAATGCAGTATGCAATGCAAAATTATGACATCACAATCCATGCAAAGCATCATTTAATGCAACATTATGACATCACAATCCATGCAATGCAGTATGCAATGCAAAATTATGACATCACAATCCATGCAATGCAGTATGCAATGCAAAATTATGACATCACAATCCATGCAATGCAGTATGCAATGCAAAATTATGACATCACAATCCATGCAATGCAGTATGCAATACAAAATTATGACATCATAATCCATGCAAAGCATCATTTAATGCAAAAGTATGACATCACAATCCATGCAATGCAAAATTATGACATCACAATCCATGCAATGCAGTATGCAATGCAAAATTATGACATCATAATCCATGCAAAGCATCATTTAATGCAAACTTATGACATCACAATCCATGCAATGCAGTATGCAATGCAAAATTATGACATCATAATCCATGCAAAGCATCATTTAATGCTAAAGTATAACATCACAATCCATGCAATGCAGTATGCAATGCAAAATTATGACATCACAATCCATGCAATGCAGTATGCAATGCAAACTTATGACATCATAATCCATGCAAAACATCATTTAATGCAAAAGTATGACATCACAATCCATGCAATGCAAAATTATGACATCACAATCCATGCAATGCAGTATGCAATGCAAAATTATGACATCATAATCCATGCAAAGCATCATTTAATGCAAACTTATGACATCACAATCCATGCAATGCAGTATGCAATGCAAAATTATGACATCATAATCCATGCAAAGCATCATTTAATGCTAAAGTATGACATCACAATCCATGCAATGCAGTATGCAATGCAAAATTATGACATCACAATCCATGCAATGCAGTATGCAATGCAAAATTATGACATCATAATCCATGCAAAACATCATTTAATGCTAAAGTATGACATCACAATCCATGCAATGCAGTATGCAATGCAAAATTATGACATCACAATCCATGCAATGCAGTATGCAATGCAAAATTATGACATCACAATCCATGCAAAGCATCATTTAATGCAACATTATGACATCACAATCCATGCAATGCAGTATGCAATGCAAAATTATGACATCACAATCCATGCAATGCAGTATGCAATGCAAAATTATGACATCACAATCCATGCAATGCAGTATGCAATGCAAAATTATGACATCATAATCCATGCAAAGCATCATTTAATGCAAAAGTATGACATCACAATCCATGCAATGCAAAATTATGACATCACAATCCATGCAATGCAGTATGCAATGCAAAATTATGACATCATAATCCATGCAAAGCATTATTTAATGAAAAAGTATGACATCACAATCCATGCAATGCAGTATGCAATGCAAAATTATGACAACATAATCCATGCAAAGCATCATTTAATGCTAAAGTATAACATCACAATCCATGCAATGCAGTATGCAATGCAAAATTATGACATCACAATCCATGCAATGCAGTATGCAATGCAAAATTATGACATCATAATCCATGCAAAACATCATTTAATGCAAAAGTATGACATCACAATCCATGCAATGCAAAATTATGACATCACAATCCATGCAATGCAGTATGCAATGCAAAATTATGACATCATAATCCATGCAAAGCATCATTTAATGCAAAATTATGACATCACAATCCATGCAATGCAGTATGCAATGCAAAATTATGACATCACAATCCATGCAAAGCATCATTTAATGCAACATTATGACATCACAATCCATGCAATGCAGTATGCAATGCAAAATTATGACATCACAATCCATGCAATGCAGTATGCAATGCAAAATTATGACATCACAATCCATGCAATGCAGTATGCAATGCAAAATTATGACATCACAATCCATGCAATGCAGTATGCAATACAAAATTATGACATCATAATCCATGCAAAGCATAATTTAATGCAAAAGTATGACATCACAATCCATGCAATGCAAAATTATGACATCACAATCCATGCAATGCAGTATGCAATGCAAAATTATGACATCATAATCCATGCAAAGCATCATTTAATGCAAACTTATGACATCACAATCCATGCAATGCAGTATGCAATGCAAAATTATGACATCATAATCCATGCAAAGCATCATTTAATGCTAAAGTATGACATCACAATCCATGCAATGCAGTATGCAATGCAAAATTATGACATCACAATCCATGCAATGCAGTATGCAATGCAAAATTATGACATCATAATCCATGCAAAACATCATTTAATGCAAAATTATGACATCACAATCCATGCAATGCAGTATGCAATGCAAAATTATGACATCATAATCCATGCAAAGCATCATTTAATGCAAAATTATGACATCACAATCCATGCAATGCAGTATGCAATGCAAAATTATGACATCACAATCCATGCAATGCAGTATGCAATGCAAAATTATGACATCATAATCCATGCAAAACATCATTTAATGCTAAAGTATGACATCACAATCCATGCAATGCAGTATGCAATGCAACATTATGACATCACAATCCATGCAAAGCATCATTTAATGCAACATTATGACATCACAATCCATGCAATGCAGTATGCAATGCAAAATTATGACATCACAATCCATGCAATGCAGTATGCAATGCAAAATTATGACATCACAATCCATGCAATGCAGTATGCAATGCAAAATTATGACATCATAATCCATGCAAAGCATCATTTAATGCAAAAGTATGACATCACAATCCATGCAATGCAAAATTATGACATCACAATCCATGCAATGCAGTATGCAATGCAAAATTATGACATCATAATCCATGCAAAGCATCATTTAATGCAAACTTATGACATCACAATCCATGCAATGCAGTATGCAATGCAAAATTATGACATCATAATCCAGGCAAAGCATCATTTAATGCTAAAGTATGACATCACAATCCATGCAATGCAGTATGCAATGCAAAATTATGACATCACAATCCATGCAATGCAGTATGCAATGCAAAATTATGACATCATAATCCATGCAAAACATCATTTAATGCTAAAGTATGACATCACAATCCATGCAATGCAGTATGCAATGCAACATTATGACATCACAATCCATGCAATGCAGTATGCAATGCAAAATTATGACATCACAATCCATGCAAAGCATCATTTAATGCAACATTATGACATCACAATCCATGCAATGCAGTATGCAATGCAAAATTATGACATCACAATCCATGCAATGCAGTATGCAATGCAAAATTATGACATCACAATCCATGCAATGCAGTATGCAATGCAAAATTATGACATCATAATCCATGCAAAGCATCATTTAATGCAAAAGTATGACATCACAATCCATGCAATGCAAAATTATGACATCACAATCCATGCAATGCAGTATGCAATGCAAAATTATGACATCATAATCCATGCAAAGCATCATTTAATGAAAAATTATGACATCACAATCCATGCAATGCAGTATGCAATGCAAAATTATGACAACATAATCCATGCAAAGCATCATTTAATGCTAAAGTATAACATCACAATCCATGCAATGCAGTATGCAATGCAAAATTATGACATCACAATCCATGCAATGCAGTATGCAATGCAAAATTATGACATCATAATCCATGCAAAACATCATTTAATGCAAAAGTATGACATCACAATCCATGCAATGCAAAATTATGACATCACAATCCATGCAATGCAGTATGCAATGCAAAATTATGACATCATAATCCATGCAAAGCATCATTTAATGCAAAATTATGACATCACAATCCATGCAATGCAGTATGCAATGCAAAATTATGACATCACAATCCATGCAAAGCATCATTTAATGCAACATTATGACATCACAATCCATGCAATGCAGTATGCAATGCAAAATTATGACATCACAATCCATGCAATGCAGTATGCAATGCAAAATTATGACATCACAATCCATGCAATGCAGTATGCAATGCAAAATTATGACATCACAATCCATGCAATGCAGTATGCAATACAAAATTATGACATCATAATCCATGCAAAGCATCATTTAATGCAAAAGTATGACATCACAATCCATGCAATGCAAAATTATGACATCACAATCCATGCAATGCAGTATGCAATGCAAAATTATGACATCACAATCCATGCAATGCAGTATGCAATGCAAAATTATGACATCATAATCCATGCAAAACATCATTTAATGCAAAATTATGACATCACAATCCATGCAATGCAGTATGCAATGCAAAATTATGACATCATAATCCATGCAAAGCATCATTTAATGCAAAATTATGACATCACAATCCATGCAATGCAGTATGCAATGCAAAATTATGACATCATAATCCATGCAAAGCATCATTCAATGCAAAAGTATGACATCACAATCCATGCAATGCAAAATTATGACATCACAATCCATGCAATCCAGTATGCAATGCAAAATTATGACATCACAATCCATGCAAGGCAGTATGCAATGCAAAATTATGACATCATAATCCATGCAAAGCATCATTTAATGCTAAAGTATGACATCACAATCCATGCAATGCAGTATGCAATGCAAAATTATGACATCACAATCCATGCAATGCAGTATGCAATGCAAAATTATGACATCATAATCCATGCAAAGCATCATTTAATGCAAAAGTATGACATCACAATCCATGCAATGCAGTATGCAATGCAAAATTATGACATCACAATCCATGCAAAGCATCATTTAATGCAACATTATGACATCACAATCCATGCAATGCAGTATGCAATGCAAAATTATGACATCACAATCCATGCAATGCAGTATGCAATGCAAAATTATGACATCGCAATCCATGCAATGCAGTATGCAATGCAAAATTATGACATCACAATCCATGCAATGCAGTATGCAATGCAAAATTATGACATCATAATCCATGCAAAGCATCATTTAATGCAAAAGTATGACATCACAATCCATGCAATGCAAAATTATGACATCACAATCCATGCAATGCAGTATGCAATGCAAAATTATGACATCATAATCCATGCAAAGCATCATTTAATGCAAACTTATGACATCACAATCCATGCAATGCAGTATGCAATGCAAAATTATGACATCATAATCCATGCAAAGCATCATTTAATGCTAAAGTATGACATCACAATCCATGCAATGCAGTATGCAATGCAAAATTATGACATCACAATCCATGCAATGCAGTATGCAATGCAAAATTATGACATCATAATCCATGCAAAACATCATTTAATGCTAAAGTATGACATCACAATCCATGCAATGCAGTATGCAATGCAAAATTATGACATCACAATCCATGCAATGCAGTATGCAATGCAAAATTATGACATCACAATCCATGCAAAGCATCATTTAATGCAACATTATGACATCACAATCCATGCAATGCAGTATGCAATGCAAAATTATGACATCACAATCCATGCAATGCAGTATGCAATGCAAAATTATGACATCACAATCCATGCAATGCAGTATGCAATGCAAAATTATGACATCATAATCCATGCAAAGCATCATTTAATGCAAAAGTATGACATCACAATCCATGCAATGCAAAATTATGACATCACAATCCATGCAATGCAGTATGCAATGCAAAATTATGACATCATAATCCATGCAAAGCATCATTTAATGAAAAATTATGACATCACAATCCATGCAATGCAGTATGCAATGCAAAATTATGACAACATAATCCATGCAAAGCATCATTTAATGCTAAAGTATAACATCACAATCCATGCAATGCAGTATGCAATGCAAAATTATGACATCACAATCCATGCAAAGCATCATTTAATGCAACATTATGACATCACAATCCATGCAATGCAGTATGCAATGCAAAATTATGACATCACAATCCATGCAATGCAGTATGCAATGCAAAATTATGACATCATTATCCATGCAAAGCATCATTTAATGAAAAAGTATGACATCACAATCCATGCAATGCAGTATGCAATGCAAAATTATGACATCACAATCCATGCAATGCAGTATGCAATGCAAAATTATGACATCACAATCCATGCAAAGCATCATTTAATGCAAAATTATGACATCACAATCCATGCAATGCAGTATGCAATGCAAAATTATGACATCACAATCCATGCAATGCAGTATGCAATGCAAAATTATGACATCATAATCCATGCAAAGCATCATTTAATGCAAAAGTATGACATCACAATCCATGCAATGCAGTATGCAATGCAAAATTATGACATCACAATCCATGCAATGCAGTATGCAATGCAAAATTATGACATCATAATCCATGCAAAGCATCATTTAATGCAAAACTATGACATCACAATCCATGCAATGCAGTATGCAATGCAAAATTATGACATCACAATCCATGCAAAGCATCATGTAATGCAAAATTATGACATCACAACCCATGCAATGCAGTATGCAATGCAAAATTATGACATCACAATCCAAGCAATGCAGTATGCAATGCAAAATTAAGACATCACAATCCATGCAAAGCATCATTTAATGCAACATTATGACATCACAATCCATGCAATGCAGTATGCAATGCAAAATTCTGACATCACAATCCATGCAATGCAGTATGCAATGCAAAATTATGACATCACAATCCATGCAAGGCAGTATGCAATGCAAAATTATGACATCATAATCCATGCAAAGCATCATTTAATGCTAAAGTATGACATCACAATCCATGCAATGCAGTATGCAATGCAAAATTATGACATCACAATCCATGCAATGCAGTATGCAATGCAAAATTATGACATCATAATCCATGCAAAGCATCATTTAATGCAAAATTATGACATCACAATCCATGCAATGCAGTATGTAATGCAAAATTATGACATCATAATCCATGCAAAGCATCATTTAATGCAAAATTATGACATCACAATCCATGCAATGCAGTATGCAATGCAAAATTATGACATCACAATCCATGCAATGCAGTATGCAATGCAAAATTATGACATCACAATCCATGCAATGCAGTATGCAATGCAAAATTATGACATCATAATCCATGCAAAGCATCATTTAATGCAAAAGTATGACATCACAATCCATGCAATGCAAAATTATGACATCACAATCCATGCAATGCAGTATGCAATGCAAAATTATGACATCATAATCCATGCAAAGCATCATTTAATGAAAAATTATGACATCACAATCCATGCAATGCAGTATGCAATGCAAAATTATGACAACATAATCCATGCAAAGCATCATTTAATGCTAAAGTATAACATCACAATCCATGCAATGCAGTATGCAATGCAAAATTATGACATCACAATCCATGCAATGCAGTATGCAATGCAAACTTATGACATCATAATCCATGCAAAACATCATTTAATGCAAAAGTATGACATCACAATCCATGCAATGCAAAATTATGACATCACAATCCATGCAATGCAGTATGCAATGCAAAATTATGACATCATAATCCATGCAAAGCATCATTTAATGCAAAATTATGACATCACAATCCATGCAATGCAGTATGCAATGCAAAATTATGACATCACAATCCATGCAAAGCATCATTTAATGCAACATTATGACATCACAATCCATGCAATGCAGTATGCAATGCAAAATTATGACATCACAATCCATGCAATGCAGTATGCAATGCAAAATTATGACATCACAATCCATGCAATGCAGTATGCAATGCAAAATTATGACATCATAATCCATGCAAAGCATCATTTAATGCTAAAGTATGACATCACAATCCATGCAATGCAGTATGCAATGCAAAATTATGACATCACAATCCATGCAATGCAGTATGCAATGCAAAATTATGACATCGCAATCCATGCAATGCAGTATGCAATGCAAAATTATGACATCACAATCCATGCAATGCAGTATGCAATGCAAAATTATGACATCATAATCCATGCAAAGCATCATTTAATGCAAAAGTATGACATCACAATCCATGCAATGCAAAATTATGACATCACAATCCATGCAATGCAGTATGCAATGCAAAATTATGACATCATAATCCATGCAAAGCATCATTTAATGCAAACTTATGACATCACAATCCATGCAATGCAGTATGCAATGCAAAATTATGACATCATAATCCATGCAAAGCATCATTTAATGCTAAAGTATGACATCACAATCCATGCAATGCAGTATGCAATGCAAAATTATGACATCACAATCCATGCAATGCAGTATGCAATGCAAAATTATGACATCATAATCCATGCAAAACATCATTTAATGCTAAAGTATGACATCACAATCCATGCAATGCAGTATGCAATGCAAAATTATGACATCACAATCCATGCAATGCAGTATGCAATGCAAAATTATGACATCACAATCCATGCAAAGCATCATTTAATGCAACATTATGACATCACAATCCATGCAATGCAGTATGCAATGCAAAATTATGACATCACAATCCATGCAATGCAGTATGCAATGCAAAATTATGACATCACAATCCATGCAATGCAGTATGCAATGCAAAATTATGACATCATAATCCATGCAAATCATCATTTAATGCAAAAGTATGACATCACAATCCATGCAATGCAAAATTATGACATCACAATCCATGCAATGCAGTATGCAATGCAAAATTATGACATCATAATCCATGCAAAGCATCATTTAATGAAAAATTATGACATCACAATCCATGCAATGCAGTATGCAATGCAAAATTATGACAACATAATCCATGCAAAGCATCATTTAATGCTAAAGTATAACATCACAATCCATGCAATGCAGTATGCAATGCAAAATTATGACATCACAATCCATGCAAAGCATCATTTAATGCAACATTATGACATCACAATCCATGCAATGCAGTATGCAATGCAAAATTATGACATCACAATCCATGCAATGCAGTATGCAATGCAAAATTATGACATCATTATCCATGCAAAGCATCATTTAATGAAAAAGTATGACATCACAATCCATGCAATGCAGTATGCAATGCAAAATTATGACATCACAATCCATGCAATGCAGTATGCAATGCAAAATTATGACATCACAATCCATGCAAAGCATCATTTAATGCAAAATTATGACATCACAATCCATGCAATGCAGTATGCAATGCAAAATTATGACATCACAATCCATGCAATGCAGTATGCAATGCAAAATTATGACATCATAATCCATGCAAAGCATCATTTAATGCAAAAGTATGACATCACAATCCATGCAATGCAGTATGCAATGCAAAATTATGACATCACAATCCATGCAATGCAGTATGCAATGCAAAATTATGACATCATAATCCATGCAAAGCATCATTTAATGCAAAACTATGACATCACAATCCATGCAATGCAGTATGCAATGCAAAATTATGACATCACAATCCATGCAAAGCATCATGTAATGCAAAATTATGACATCACAACCCATGCAATGCAGTATGCAATGCAAAATTATGACATCACAATCCAAGCAATGCAGTATGCAATGCAAAATTAAGACATCACAATCCATGCAAAGCATCATTTAATGCAACATTATGACATCACAATCCATGCAATGCAGTATGCAATGCAAAATTCTGACATCACAATCCATGCAATGCAGTATGCAATGCAAAATTATGACATCACAATCCATGCAAGGCAGTATGCAATGCAAAATTATGACATCATAATCCATGCAAAGCATCATTTAATGCTAAAGTATGACATCACAATCCATGCAATGCAGTATGCAATGCAAAATTATGACATCACAATCCATGCAATGCAGTATGCAATGCAAAATTATGACATCATAATCCATGCAAAGCATCATTTAATGCAAAATTATGACATCACAATCCATGCAATGCAGTATGTAATGCAAAATTATGACATCATAATCCATGCAAAGCATCATTTAATGCAAAATTATGACATCACAATCCATGCAATGCAGTATGCAATGCAAAATTATGACATCACAATCCATGCAATGCAGTATGCAATGCAAAATTTATTATGACATCACAATCCATGCAATGCAGTATGCAATGCAAAATTATGACATCATAATCCATGCAAAGCATCATTTAATGCAAAAGTATGACATCACAATCCATGCAATGCAAAATTATGACATCACAATCCATGCAATGCAGTATGCAATGCAAAATTATGACATCATAATCCATGCAAAGCATCATTTAATGAAAAATTATGACATCACAATCCATGCAATGCAGTATGCAATGCAAAATTATGACAACATAATCCATGCAAAGCATCATTTAATGCTAAAGTATAACATCACAATCCATGCAATGCAGTATGCAATGCAAAATTATGACATCACAATCCATGCAATGCAGTATGCAATGCAAACTTATGACATCATAATCCATGCAAAACATCATTTAATGCAAAAGTATGACATCACAATCCATGCAATGCAAAATTATGACATCACAATCCATGCAATGCAGTATGCAATGCAAAATTATGACATCATAATCCATGCAAAGCATCATTTAATGCAAAATTATGACATCACAATCCATGCAATGCAGTATGCAATGCAAAATTATGACATCACAATCCATGCAAAGCATCATTTAATGCAACATTATGACATCACAATCCATGCAATGCAGTATGCAATGCAAAATTATGACATCACAATCCATGCAATGCAGTATGCAATGCAAAATTATGACATCACAATCCATGCAATGCAGTATGCAATGCAAAATTATGACATCACAATCCATGCAATGCAGTATGCAATGCAAAATTATGACATCATAATCCATGCAAAGCATCATTTAATGCAAAAGTATGACATCACAATCCATGCAATGCAAAAATATGACATCACAATCCATGCAATGCAGTATGCAATGCAAAATTATGACATCATAATCCATGCAAAGCATCATTTAATGAAAAATTATGACATCACAATCCATGCAATGCAGTATGCAATGCAAAATTATGACAACATAATCCATGCAAAGCATCATTTAATGCTAAAGTATAACATCACAATCCATGCAATGCAGTATGCAATGCAAAATTATGACATCACAATCCATGCAATGCAGTATGCAATGCAAAATTATGACATCATAATCCATGCAAAACATCATTTAATGCAAAAGTATGACATCACAATCCATGCAATGCAAAATTATGACATCACAATCCATGCAATGCAGTATGCAATGCAAAATTATGACATCATAATCCATGCAAAGCATCATTTAATGCAAAATTATGACATCACAATCCATGCAATGCAGTATGCAATGCAAAATTATGACATCACAATCCATGCAAAGCATCATTTAATGCAACATTATGACATCACAATCCATGCAATGCAGTATGCAATGCAAAATTATGACATCACAATCCATGCAATGCAGTATGCAATGCAAAATTATGACATCACAATCCATGCAATGCAGTATGCAATGCAAAATTATGACATCACAATCCATGCAATGCAGTATGCAATACAAAATTATGACATCATAATCCATGCAAAGCATCATTTAATGCAAAAGTATGACATCACAATCCATGCAATGCAAAATTATGACATCACAATCCATGCAATGCAGTATGCAATGCAAAATTATGACATCATAATCCATGCAAAGCATCATTTAATGCAAACTTATGACATCACAATCCATGCAATGCAGTATGCAATGCAAAATTATGACATCATAATCCATGCAAAGCATCATTTAATGCTAAAGTATGACATCACAATCCATGCAATGCAGTATGCAATGCAAAATTATGACATCACAATCCATGCAATGCAGTATGCAATGCAAAATTATGACATCATAATCCATGCAAAGCATCATTTAATGCAAAAGTATGACATCACAATCCATGCAATGCAGTATGCAATGCAAAATTATGACATCACAATCCATGCAATGCAGTATGCAATGCAAAATTATGACATCATAATCCATGCAAAGCATCATTTAATGCAAAAGTATGACATCACAATCCATGCAATGCAAAATTATGACATCACAATCCATGCAATGCAGTATGCAATGCAAAATTATGACATCATAATCCATGCAAAGCATCATTTAATGCAAACTTATGACATCACAATCCATGCAATGCAGTATGCAATGCAAAATTATGACATCATAATCCATGCAAAGCATCATTTAATGCTAAAGTATGACATCACAATCCATGCAATGCAGTATGCAATGCAAAATTATGACATCACAATCCATGCAATGCAGTATGCAATGCAAAATTATGACATCATAATCCATGCAAAACATCATTTAATGCTAAAGTATGACATCACAATCCATGCAATGCAGTATGCAATGCAAAATTATGACATCACAATCCATGCAATGCAGTATGCAATGCAAAATTATGACATCACAATCCATGCAAAGCATCATTTAATGCAACATTATGACATCACAATCCATGCAATGCAGTATGCAATGCAAAATTATGACATCACAATCCATGCAATGCAGTATGCAATGCAAAATTATGACATCACAATCCATGCAATGCAGTATGCAATGCAAAATTATGACATCATAATCCATGCAAAGCATCATTTAATGCAAAAGTATGACATCACAATCCATGCAATGCAAAATTATGACATCACAATCCATGCAATGCAGTATGCAATGCAAAATTATGACATCATAATCCATGCAAAGCATCATTTAATGAAAAATTATGACATCACAATCCATGCAATGCAGTATGCAATGCAAAATTATGACAACATAATCCATGCAAAGCATCATTTAATGCTAAAGTATAACATCACAATCCATGCAATGCAGTATGCAATGCAAAATTATGACATCACAATCCATGCAAAGCATCATTTAATGCAACATTATGACATCACAATCCATGCAATGCAGTATGCAATGCAAAATTATGACATCACAATCCATGCAATGCAGTATGCAATGCAAAATTATGACATCATTATCCATGCAAAGCATCATTTAATGAAAAAGTATGACATCACAATCCATGCAATGCAGTATGCAATGCAAAATTATGACATCACAATCCATGCAATGCAGTATGCAATGCAAAATTATGACATCACAATCCATGCAAAGCATCATTTAATGCAAAATTATGACATCACAATCCATGCAATGCAGTATGCAATGCAAAATTATGACATCACAATCCATGCAATGCAGTATGCAATGCAAAATTATGACATCATAATCCATGCAAAGCATCATTTAATGCAAAAGTATGACATCACAATCCATGCAATGCAGTATGCAATGCAAAATTATGACATCACAATCCATGCAATGCAGTATGCAATGCAAAATTATGACATCATAATCCATGCAAAGCATCATTTAATGCAAAACTATGACATCACAATCCATGCAATGCAGTATGCAATGCAAAATTATGACATCACAATCCATGCAAAGCATCATGTAATGCAAAATTATGACATCACAACCCATGCAATGCAGTATGCAATGCAAAATTATGACATCACAATCCAAGCAATGCAGTATGCAATGCAAAATTAAGACATCACAATCCATGCAAAGCATCATTTAATGCAACATTATGACATCACAATCCATGCAATGCAGTATGCAATGCAAAATTCTGACATCACAATCCATGCAATGCAGTATGCAATGCAAAATTATGACATCACAATCCATGCAAGGCAGTATGCAATGCAAAATTATGACATCATAATCCATGCAAAGCATCATTTAATGCTAAAGTATGACATCACAATCCATGCAATGCAGTATGCAATGCAAAATTATGACATCACAATCCATGCAATGCAGTATGCAATGCAAAATTATGACATCATAATCCATGCAAATCATCATTTAATGCAAAATTATGACATCACAATCCATGCAATGCAGTATGTAATGCAAAATTATGACATCATAATCCATGCAAAGCATCATTTAATGCAAAATTATGACATCACAATCCATGCAATGCAGTATGCAATGCAAAATTATGACATCACAATCCATGCAATGCAGTATGCAATGCAAAATTATGACATCACAATCCATGCAATGCAGTATGCAATGCAAAATTATGACATCATAATCCATGCAAAGCATCATTTAATGCAAAAGTATGACATCACAATCCATGCAATGCAAAATTATGACATCACAATCCATGCAATGCAGTATGCAATGCAAAATTATGACATCATAATCCATGCAAAGCATCATTTAATGAAAAATTATGACATCACAATCCATGCAATGCAGTATGCAATGCAAAATTATGACAACATAATCCATGCAAAGCATCATTTAATGCTAAAGTATAACATCACAATCCATGCAATGCAGTATGCAATGCAAAATTATGACATCACAATCCATGCAATGCAGTATGCAATGCAAATTTATGACATCATAATCCATGCAAAACATCATTTAATGCAAAAGTATGACATCACAATCCATGCAATGCAAAATTATGACATCACAATCCATGCAATGCAGTATGCAATGCAAAATTATGACATCATAATCCATGCAAAGCATCATTTAATGCAAAATTATGACATCACAATCCATGCAATGCAGTATGCAATGCAAAATTATGACATCACAATCCATGCAAAGCATCATTTAATGCAACATTATGACATCACAATCCATGCAATGCAGTATGCAATGCAAAATTATGACATCACAATCCATGCAATGCAGTATGCAATGCAAAATTATGACATCACAATCCATGCAATGCAGTATGCAATGCAAAATTATGACATCATAATCCATGCAAAGCATCATTTAATGCTAAAGTATGACATCACAATCCATGCAATGCAGTATGCAATGCAAAATTATGACATCACAATCCATGCAATGCAGTATGCAATGCAAAATTATGACATCACAATCCATGCAATGCAGTATGCAATGCAAAATTATGACATCGCAATCCATGCAATGCAGTATGCAATGCAAAATTATGACATCACAATCCATGCAATGCAGTATGCAATGCAAAATTATGACATCATAATCCATGCAAAGCATCATTTAATGCTAAAGTATGACATCACAATCCATGCAATGCAGTATGCAATGCAAAATTATGACATCACAATCCATGCAATGCAGTATGCAATGCAAAATTATGACATCACAATCCATGCAATGCAGTATGCAATGCAAAATTATGACATCGCAATCCATGCAATGCAGTATGCAATGCAAAATTATGACATCACAATCCATGCAATGCAGTATGCAATGCAAAATTATGACATCATAATCCATGCAAAGCATCATTTAATGCAAAAGTATGACATCACAATCCATGCAATGCAAAATTATGACATCACAATCCATGCAATGCAGTATGCAATGCAAAATTATGACATCATAATCCATGCAAAGCATCATTTAATGCAAACTTATGACATCACAATCCATGCAATGCAGTATGCAATGCAAAATTATGACATCATAATCCATGCAAAGCATCATTTAATGCTAAAGTATGACATCACAATCCATGCAATGCAGTATGCAATGCAAAATTATGACATCACAATCCATGCAATGCAGTATGCAATGCAAAATTATGACATCATAATCCATGCAAAACATCATTTAATGCTAAAGTATGACATCACAATCCATGCAATGCAGTATGCAATGCAAAATTATGACATCACAATCCATGCAATGCAGTATGCAATGCAAAATTATGACATCACAATCCATGCAAAGCATCATTTAATGCAACATTATGACATCACAATCCATGCAATGCAGTATGCAATGCAAAATTATGACATCACAATCCATGCAATGCAGTATGCAATGCAAAATTATGACATCACAATCCATGCAATGCAGTATGCAATGCAAAATTATGACATCATAATCCATGCAAAGCATCATTTAATGCAAAAGTATGACATCACAATCCATGCAATGCAAAATTATGACATCACAATCCATGCAATGCAGTATGCAATGCAAAATTATGACATCATAATCCATGCAAAGCATCATTTAATGAAAAATTATGACATCACAATCCATGCAATGCAGTATGCAATGCAAAATTATGACAACATAATCCATGCAAAGCATCATTTAATGCTAAAGTATAACATCACAATCCATGCAATGCAGTATGCAATGCAAAATTATGACATCACAATCCATGCAAAGCATCATTTAATGCAACATTATGACATCACAATCCATGCAATGCAGTATGCAATGCAAAATTATGACATCACAATCCATGCAATGCAGTATGCAATGCAAAATTATGACATCATTATCCATGCAAAGCATCATTTAATGAAAAAGTATGACATCACAATCCATGCAATGCAGTATGCAATGCAAAATTATGACATCACAACCCATGCAATGCAGTATGCAATGCAAAATTATGACATCACAATCCAAGCAATGCAGTATGCAATGCAAAATTAAGACATCACAATCCATGCAAAGCATCATTTAATGCAACATTATGACATCACAATCCATGCAATGCAGTATGCAATGCAAAATTCTGACATCACAATCCATGCAATGCAGTATGCAATGCAAAATTATGACATCACAATCCATGCAAGGCAGTATGCAATGCAAAATTATGACATCATAATCCATGCAAAGCATCATTTAATGCTAAAGTATGACATCACAATCCATGCAATGCAGTATGCAATGCAAAATTATGACATCACAATCCATGCAATGCAGTATGCAATGCAAAATTATGACATCATAATCCATGCAAAGCATCATTTAATGCAAAATTATGACATCACAATCCATGCAATGCAGTATGTAATGCAAAATTATGACATCATAATCCATGCAAAGCATCATTTAATGCAAAATTATGACATCACAATCCATGCAATGCAGTATGCAATGCAAAATTATGACATCACAATCCATGCAATGCAGTATGCAATGCAAAATTATGACATCACAATCCATGCAATGCAGTATGCAATGCAAAATTATGACATCATAATCCATGCAAAGCATCATTTAATGCAAAAGTATGACATCACAATCCATGCAATGCAAAATTATGACATCACAATCCATGCAATGCAGTATGCAATGCAAAATTATGACATCATAATCCATGCAAAGCATCATTTAATGAAAAATTATGACATCACAATCCATGCAATGCAGTATGCAATGCAAAATTATGACAACATAATCCATGCAAAGCATCATTTAATGCTAAAGTATAACATCACAATCCATGCAATGCAGTATGCAATGCAAAATTATGACATCACAATCCATGCAATGCAGTATGCAATGCAAACTTATGACATCATAATCCATGCAAAACATCATTTAATGCAAAAGTATGACATCACAATCCATGCAATGCAAAATTATGACATCACAATCCATGCAATGCAGTATGCAATGCAAAATTATGACATCATAATCCATGCAAAGCAACATTTAATGCAAAATTATGACATCACAATCCATGCAATGCAGTATGCAATGCAAAATTATGACATCACAATCCATGCAAAGCATCATTTAATGCAACATTATGACATCACAATCCATGCAATGCAGTATGCAATGCAAAATTATGACATCACAATCCATGCAATGCAGTATGCAATGCAAAATTATGACATCACAATCCATGCAATGCAGTATGCAATGCAAAATTATGACATCACAATCCATGCAATGCAGTATGCAATGCAAAATTATGACATCATAATCCATGCAAAGCATCATTTAATGCAAAAGTATGACATCACAATCCATGCAATGCAAAATTATGACATCACAATCCATGCAATGCAGTATGCAATGCAAAATTATGACATCATAATCCATGCAAAGCATCATTTAATGCAAACTTATGACATCACAATCCATGCAATGCAGTATGCAATGCAAAATTATGACATCATAATCCATGCAAAGCATCATTTAATGCTAAAGTATGACATCACAATCCATGCAATGCAGTATGCAATGCAAAATTATGACATCACAATCCATGCAATGCAGTATGCAATGCAAAATTATGACATCATAATCCATGCAAAACATCATTTAATGCTAAAGTATGACATCACAATCCATGCAATGCAGTATGCAATGCAAAATTATGACATCACAATCCATGCAATGCAGTATGCAATGCAAAATTATGACATCACAATCCATGCAAAGCATCATTTAATGCAACATTATGACATCACAATCCATGCAATGCAGTATGCAATGCAAAATTATGACATCACAATCCATGCAATGCAGTATGCAATGCAAAATTATGACATCACAATCCATGCAATGCAGTATGCAATGCAAAATTATGACATCATAATCCATGCAAATCATCATTTAATGCAAAAGTATGACATCACAATCCATGCAATGCAAAATTATGACATCACAATCCATGCAATGCAGTATGCAATGCAAAATTATGACATCATAATCCATGCAAAGCATCATTTAATGAAAAATTATGACATCACAATCCATGCAATGCAGTATGCAATGCAAAATTATGACAACATAATCCATGCAAAGCATCATTTAATGCTAAAGTATAACATCACAATCCATGCAATGCAGTATGCAATGCAAAATTATGACATCACAATCCATGCAATGCAGTATGCAATGCAAAATTATGACATCATAATCCATGCAAAACATCATTTAATGCAAAAGTATGACATCACAATCCATGCAATGCAAAATTATGACATCACAATCCATGCAATGCAGTATGCAATGCAAAATTATGACATCATAATCCATGCAAAGCATCATTTAATGCAAAATTATGACATCACAATCCATGCAATGCAGTATGCAATGCAAAATTATGACATCACAATCCATGCAAAGCATCATTTAATGCAACATTATGACATCACAATCCATGCAATGCAGTATGCAATGCAAAATTATGACATCACAATCCATGCAATGCAGTATGCAATGCAAAATTATGACATCACAATCCATGCAATGCAGTATGCAATGCAAAATTATGACATCACAATCCATGCAATGCAGTATGCAATACAAAATTATGACATCATAATCCATGCAAAGCATCATTTAATGCAAAAGTATGACATCACAATCCATGCAATGCAAAATTATGACATCACAATCCATGCAATGCAGTATGCAATGCAAAATTATGACATCATAATCCATGCAAAGCATCATTTAATGCAAACTTATGACATCACAATCCATGCAATGCAGTATGCAATGCAAAATTATGACATCATAATCCATGCAAAGCATCATTTAATGCTAAAGTATGACATCACAATCCATGCAATGCAGTATGCAATGCAAAATTATGACATCACAATCCATGCATTGCAGTATGCAATGCAAAATTATGACATCATAATCCATGCAAAACATCATTTAATGCAAAATTATGACATCACAATCCATGCAATGCAGTATGCAATGCAAAATTATGACATCATAATCCATGCAAAGCATCATTTAATGCAAAATTATGACATCACAATCCATGCAATGCAGTATGCAATGCAAAATTATGACATCATAATCCATGCAAAGCATCATTCAATGCAAAAGTATGACATCACAATCCATGCAATGCAAAATTATGACATCACAATCCATGCAATCCAGTATGCAATGCAAAATTATGACATCACAATCCATGCAAGGCAGTATGCAATGCAAAATTATGACATCATAATCCATGCAAAGCATCATTTAATGCTAAAGTATGACATCACAATCCATGCAATGCAGTATGCAATGCAAAATTATGACATCACAATCCATGCAATGCAGTATGCAATGCAAAATTATGACATCATAATCCATGCAAAGCATCATTTAATGCAAAAGTATGACATCACAATCCATGCAATGCAGTATGCAATGCAAAATTATGACATCACAATCCATGCAAAGCATCATTTAATGCAACATTATGACATCACAATCCATGCAATGCAGTATGCAATGCAAAATTATGACATCACAATCCATGCAATGCAGTATGCAATGCAAAATTATGACATCGCAATCCATGCAATGCAGTATGCAATGCAAAATTATGACATCACAATCCATGCAATGCAGTATGCAATGCAAAATTATGACATCATAATCCATGCAAAGCATTATTTAATGCAAAAGTATGACATCACAATCCATGCAATGCAAAATTATGACATCACAATCCATGCAATGCAGTATGCAATGCAAAATTATGACATCATAATCCATGCAAAGCATCATTTAATGCAAACTTATGACATCACAATCCATGCAATGCAGTATGCAATGCAAAATTATGACATCATAATCCATGCAAAGCATCATTTAATGCTAAAGTATGACATCACAATCCATGCAATGCAGTATGCAATGCAAAATTATGACATCACAATCCATGCAATGCAGTATGCAATGCAAAATTATGACATCATAATCCATGCAAAACATCATTTAATGCTAAAGTATGACATCACAATCCATGCAATGCAGTATGCAATGCAAAACTATGACATCACAATCCATGCAATGCAGTATGCAATGCAAAATTATGACATCACAATCCATGCAAAGCATCATTTAATGCAACATTATGACATCACAATCCATGCAATGCAGTATGCAATGCAAAATTATGACATCACAATCCATGCAATGCAGTATGCAATGCAAAATTATGACATCACAATCCATGCAATGCAGTATGCAATGCAAAATTATGACATCATAATCCATGCAAAGCATCATTTAATGCAAAAGTATGACATCACAATCCATGCAATGCAAAATTATGACATCACAATCCATGCAATGCAGTATGCAATGCAAAATTATGACATCATAATCCATGCAAAGCATCATTTAATGAAAAATTATGACATCACAATCCATGCAATGCAGTATGCAATGCAAAATTATGACAACATAATCCATGCAAAGCATCATTTAATGCTAAAGTATAACATCACAATCCATGCAATGCAGTATGCAATGCAAAATTATGACATCACAATCCATGCAATGCAGTATGCAATGCAAAATTATGACATCATAATCCATGCAAAACATCATTTAATGCAAAAGTATGACATCACAATCCATGCAATGCAAAATTATGACATCACAATCCATGCAATGCAGTATGCAATGCAAAATTATGACATCATAATCCATGCAAAGCATCATTTAATGCAAAATTATGACATCACAATCCATGCAATGCAGTATGCAATGCAAAATTATGACATCACAATCCATGCAAAGCATCATTTAATGCAACATTATGACATCACAATCCATGCAATGCAGTATGCAATGCAAAATTATGACATCACAATCCATGCAATGCAGTATGCAATGCAAAATTATGACATCACAATCCATGCAATGCAGTATGCAATGCAAAATTATGACATCACAATCCATGCAATGCAGTATGCAATACAAAATTATGACATCATAATCCATGCAAAGCATCATTTAATGCAAAAGTATGACATCACAATGCATGCAATGCAAAATTATGACATCACAATCCATGCAATGCAGTATGCAATGCAAAATTATGACATCACAATCCATGCAATGCAGTATGCAATGCAAAATTATGACATCATAATCCATGCAAAACATCATTTAATGCAAAATTATGACATCACAATCCATGCAATGCAGTATGCAATGCAAAATTATGACATCACAATCCATGCAATGCAGTATGCAATGCAAAATTATGACATCATAATCCATGCAAAACATCATTTAATGCAAAATTATGACATCACAATCCATGCAATGCAGTATGCAATGCAAAATTATGACATCACAATCCATGCAATGCAGTATGCAATGCAAAATTATGACATCACAATCCATACAATGCAGTATGCAATGCAAAATTATGACATCATAATCCATGCAAAACATCATTTAATGCAAAATTATGACATCACAATCCATGCAATGCAGTATGCAATGCAAAATTATGACATCATAATCCATGCAAAGCATCATTTAATGCAAAATTATGACATCACAATCCATGCAATGCAGTATGCAATGCAAAATTATGACATCACAATCCATGCAATGCAGTATGCAATGCAAAATTATGACATCATAATCCATGCAAAGCATCATTCAATGCAAAAGTATGACATCACAATCCATGCAATGCAAAATTATGACATCACAATCCATGCAATGCAGTATGCAATGCAAAATTATGACATCACAATCCATGCAATGCAGTATGCAATGCAAAATTATGACATCATAATCCATGCAAAGCATCATTCAATGCAAAAGTATGACATCACAATCCATGCAATGCAAAATTATGACATCACAATCCATGCAATGCAGTATGCAATGCAAAATTATGACATCATAATCCATGCAAAGCATCATTTAATGCAAAATTATGACATCACAATCCATGCAATGCAGTATGCATTGCAAAATTATGACATCACAATACATGCAAAGCATCATTTAATGCAACATTATGACATCACAATCCATGCAATGCAGTATGCAATGCAAAATTATGACATCACAATCCATGCAATGCAGTATGCAATGCAAAATTATGACATCACAATCCATGCAATGCAGTATGCAATGCAAAATTATGACATCACAATCCATGCAAAGCATCATTTAATGCAACATTATGACATCACAATCCATGCAATGCAGTATGCAATGCAAAATTATGACATCACAATCCATGCAATGCAGTATGCAATGCAAAATTATGACATCATAATCCATGCAAAGCATCATTTAATGAAAAATTATGACATCACAATCCATGCAATGCAGTATGCAATGCAAAATTATGACAACATAATCCATGCAAAGCATCATTTAATGCTAAAGTATAACATCACAATCCATGCAATGCAGTATGCAATGCAAAATTATGACATCACAATCCATGCAATGCAGTATGCAATGCAAAATTATGACATCATAATCCATGCAAAACATCATTTAATGCAAAAGTATGACATCACAATCCATGCAATGCAAAATTATGACATCACAATCCATGCAATGCAGTATGCAATGCAAAATTATGACATCATAATCCATGCAAAGCATCATTTAATGCAAAATTATGACATCACAATCCATGCAATGCAAAATTATGACATCACAATCCATGCAATGCAGTATGCAATGCAAAATTATGACATCATAATCCATGCAAAGCATCATTTAATGCAAACTTATGACATCACAATCCATGCAATGCAGTATGCAATGCAAAATTATGACATCATAATCCATGCAAAGCATCATTTAATGCTAAAGTATGACATCACAATCCATGCAATGCAGTATGCAATGCAAAATTATGACATCACAATCTATGCAATGCAGTATGCAATGCAAAATTATGACATCATAATCCATGCAAAACATCATTTAATGCAAAATTATGACATCACAATCCATGCAATGCAGTATGCAATGCAAAATTATGACATCATAATCCATGCAAAGCATCATTTAATGCAAAATTATGACATCACAATCCATGCAATGCAGTATGCAATGCAAAATTATGACATCACAATCCATGCAATGCAGTATGCAATGCAAAATTATGACATCATAATCCATGCAAAGCATCATTCAATGCAAAAGTATGACATCACAATCCATGCAATGCAAAATTATGACATCACAATCCATGCAATCCAGTATGCAATGCAAAATTATGACATCATAATCCATGCAAAGCATCATTTAATGCAAAATTATGACATCACAATCCATGCAATGCAGTATGCAATGTAAAATTATGACATCACAATCCATGCAAAGCATCATTTAATGCAACATTATGACATCACAATCCATGCAATGCAGTATGCAATGCAAAATTATGACATCACAATCCATGCAATGCAGTATGCAATGCAAAATTATGACATCACAATCCATGCAATGCAGTATGCAATGCAAAATTATGACATCATAATCCATGCAAAGCATCATTTAATGCTAAAGTATGACATCACAATCCATGCAATGCAGTATGCAATGCAAAATTATGACATCACAATCCATACAATGCAGTATGCAATGCAAAATTATGACATCATAATCCATGCAAAACATCATTTAATGCAAAATTATGACATCACAATCCATGCAATGCAGTATGCAATGCAAAATTATGACATCATAATCCATGCAAAGCATCATTTAATGCAAAATAATGACATCACAATCCATGCAATGCAGTATGCAATGCAAAATTATGACATCACAATCCATGCAATGCAGTATGCAATGCAAAATTATGACATCATAATCCATGCAAAGCATCATTCAATGCAAAAGTATGACATCACAATCCATGCAATGCAAAATTATGACATCACAATCCATGCAATGCAGTATGCAATGCAAAATTATGACATCACAATCCATGCAATGCAGTATGCAATGCAAAATTATGACATCATAATCCATGCAAAGCATCATTCAATGCAAAAGTATGACATCACAATCCATGCAATGCAAAATTATGACATCACAATCCATGCAATGCAGTATGCAATGCAAAATTATGACATCATAATCCATGCAAAGCATCATTTAATGCAAAATTATGACATCACAATCCATGCAATGCAGTATGCATTGCAAAATTATGACATCACAATACATGCAAAGCATCATTTAATGCAACATTATGACATCACAATCCATGCAATGCAGTATGCAATGCAAAATTATGACATCACAATCCATGCAATGCAGTATGCAATGCAAAATTATGACATCACAATCCATGCAATGCAGTATGCAATGCAAAATTATGACATCACAATCCATGCAAAGCATCATTTAATGCAACATTATGACATCACAATCCATGCAATGCAGTATGCAATGCAAAATTATGACATCATAATCCATGCAAAGCATCATTTAATGAAAAATTATGACATCACAATCCATGCAATGCAGTATGCAATGCAAAATTATGACATCACAATCCATGCAATGCAGTATGCAATGCAAAATTATGACATCATAATCCATGCAAAGCATCATTTAATGAAAAATTATGACATCACAATCCATGCAATGCAGTATGCAATGCAAAATTATGACAACATAATCCATGCAAAGCATCATTTAATGCTAAAGTATAACATCACAATCCATGCAATGCAGTATGCAATGCAAAATTATGACATCACAATCCATGCAATGCAGTATGCAATGCAAAATTATGACATCATAATCCATGCAAAACATCATTTAATGCAAAAGTATGACATCACAATCCATGCAATGCAAAATTATGACATCACAATCCATGCAATGCAGTATGCAATGCAAAATTATGACATCATAATCCATGCAAAGCATCATTTAATGCAAAATTATGACATCACAATCCATGCAATGCAGTATGCAATGCAAAATTATGACATCACAATCCATGCAAAGCATCATTTAATGCAACATTATGACATCACAATCCATGCAATGCAGTATGCAATGCAAAATTATGACATCACAATCCATGCAATGCAGTATGCAATGCAAAATTATGACATCACAATCCATGCAATGCAGTATGCAATGCAAAATTATGACATCACAATCCATGCAAAGCATCATTTAATGCAACATTATGACATCACAATCCATGCAATGCAGTATGCAATGCAAAATTATGACATCACAATCCATGCAATGCAGTATGCAATGCAAAATTATGACATCATAATCCATGCAAAGCATCATTTAATGAAAAATTATGACATCACAATCCATGCAATGCAGTATGCAATGCAAAATTATGACAACATAATCCATGCAAAGCATCATTTAATGCTAAAGTATAACATCACAATCCATGCAATGCAGTATGCAATGCAAAATTATGACATCACAATCCATGCAATGCAGTATGCAATGCAAAATTATGACATCATAATCCATGCAAAACATCATTTAATGCAAAAGTATGACATCACAATCCATGCAATGCAAAATTATGACATCACAATCCATGCAATGCAGTATGCAATGCAAAATTATGACATCATAATCCATGCAAAGCATCATTTAATGCAAAATTATGACATCACAATCCATGCAATGCAGTATGCAATGCAAAATTATGACATCACAATCCATGCAAAGCATCATTTAATGCAACATTATGACATCACAATCCATGCAATGCAGTATGCAATGCAAAATTATGACATCACAATCCATGCAATGCAGTATGCAATGCAAAATTATGACATCACAATCCATGCAATGCAGTATGCAATGCAAAATTATGACATCACAATCCATGCAATGCAGTATGCAATACAAAATTATGACATCATAATCCATGCAAAGCATCATTTAATGCAAAAGTATGACATCACAATCCATGCAATGCAAAATTATGACATCACAATCCATGCAATGCAGTATGCAATGCAAAATTATGACATCATAATCCATGCAAAGCATCATTTAATGCAAACTTATGACATCACAATCCATGCAATGCAGTATGCAATGTAAAATTATGACATCACAATCCATGCAAAGCATCATTTAATGCAACATTATGACATCACAATCCATGCAATGCAGTATGCAATGCAAAATTATGACATCACAATCCATGCAATGCAGTATGCAATGCAAAATTATGACATCACAATCCATGCAATGCAGTATGCAATGCAAAATTATGACATCATAATCCATGCAAAGCATCATTTAATGCTAAAGTATGACATCACAATCCATGCAATGCAGTATGCAATGCAAAATTATGACATCACAATCCATACAATGCAGTATGCAATGCAAAATTATGACATCATAATCCATGCAAAACATCATTTAATGCAAAATTATGACATCACAATCCATGCAATGCAGTATGCAATGCAAAATTATGACATCATAATCCATGCAAAGCATCATTCAATGCAAAAGTATGACATCACAATCCATGCAATGCAAAATTATGACATCACAATCCATGCAATGCAGTATGCAATGCAAAATTATGACATCACAATCCATGCAATGCAGTATGCAATGCAAAATTATGACATCATAATCCATGCAAAGCATCATTCAATGCAAAAGTATGACATCACAATCCATGCAATGCAAAATTATGACATCACAATCCATGCAATGCAGTATGCAATGCAAAATTATGACATCACAATCCATGCAATGCAGTATGCAATGCAAAATTATGACATCACAATCCATGCAATGCAGTATGCAATGCAAAATTGTGACATCACAATCCATGCAAAGCATCATTTAATGCAACATTATGACATCACAATCCATGCAATGCAGTATGCAATGCAAAATTATGACATCACAATCCATGCAATGCAGTATGCAATGCAAAATTATGACATCATAATCCATGCAAAGCATCATTTAATGAAAAATTATGACATCACAATCCATGCAATGCAGTATGCAATGCAAAATTATGACAACATAATCCATGCAAAGCATCATTTAATGCAAAATTATGACATCACAATACATGCAATGCAGTATGCATTGCAAAATTATGACATCACAATACATGCAAAGCATCATTTAATGCAACATTATGACATCACAATCCATGCAATGCAGTATGCAATGCAAAATTATGACATCACAATCCATGCAATGCAGTATGCAATGCAAAATTATGACATCACAATCCATGCAATGCAGTATGCAATGCAAAATTGTGACATCACAATCCATGCAAAGCATCATTTAATGCAACATTATGACATCACAATCCATGCAATGCAGTATGCAATGCAAAATTATGACATCACAATCCATGCAATGCAGTATGCAATGCAAAATTATGACATCATAATCCATGCAAAGCATCATTTAATGAAAAATTATGACATCACAATCCATGCAATGCAGTATGCAATGCAAAATTATGACAACATAATCCATGCAAAGCATCATTTAATGCTAAAGTATAACATCACAATCCATGCAATGCAGTATGCAATGCAAAATTATGACATCACAATCCATGCAATGCAGTATGCAATGCAAAATTATGACATCATAATCCATGCAAAACATCATTTAATGCAAAAGTATGACATCACAATCCATGCAATGCAAAATTATGACATCACAATCCATGCAATGCAGTATGCAATGCAAAATTATGACATCATAATCCATGCAAAGCATCATTTAATGCAAAATTATGACATCACAATCCATGCAATGCAGTATGCAATGCAAAATTATGACATCACAATCCATGCAAAGCATCATTTAATGCAACATTATGACATCACAATCCATGCAATGCAGTATGCAATGCAAAATTATGACATCACAATCCATGCAATGCAGTATGCAATGCAAAATTATGACATCACAATCCATGCAATGCAGTATGCAATGCAAAATTATGACATCACAATCCATGCAATGCAGTATGCAATACAAAATTATGACATCATAATCCATGCAAAGCATCATTTAATGCAAAAGTATGACATCACAATCCATGCAATGCAAAATTATGACATCACAATCCATGCAATGCAGTATGCAATGCAAAATTATGACATCATAATCCATGCAAAGCATCATTTAATGCAAACTTATGACATCACAATCCATGCAATGCAGTATGCAATGCAAAATTATGACATCATAATCCATGCAAAGCATCATTTAATGCTAAAGTATGACATCACAATCCATGCAATGCAGTATGCAATGCAAAATTATGACATCACAATCCATGCAATGCAGTATGCAATACAAAATTATGACATCATAATCCATGCAAAACATCATTTAATGCAAAATTATGACATCACAATCCATGCAATGCAGTATGCAATGCAAAATTATGACATCATAATCCATGCAAAGCATCATTTAATGCAAAATTATGACATCACAATCCATGCAATGCAGTATGCAATGCAAAATTATGACATCATAATCCATGCAAAGCATCATTTAATGCAAAATTATGACATCACAATCCATGCAATGCAGTATGAAATGCAAAATTATGACATCATAATCCATGCAAAGCATCATTTAATGCAAAATTATGACATCACAATCCATGCAATGCAGTATGAAATGCAAAATTATGACATCACAATCCATGCAAAGCATCATTTAATGCAAAATTATGACATCACAATCCATGCAATGCAGTATGTAATGCAAAATTATGACATCATAATCCATGCAAAGCATCATTTAATGCAAAATTATGACATCACAATCCATGCAATGCAGTATGAAATGCAAAATTATGACATCACAATCCATGCAAAGCATCATTTAATGCAACATTATGACATCACAATCCATGCAATGCAGTATGCAATGCAAAATTATGACATCACAATCCATGCAATGCAGTATGCAATGCAAAATTATGACATCACAATCCATGCAATGCAGTATGCAATGCAAAATTATGACATCACAATCCATGCAATGCAGTATGCAATGCAAAATTATGACATCATAATCCATGCAAAGCATCATTTAATGCAAAAGTATGACATCACAATCCATGCAATGCAAAATTATGACATCACAATCCATGCAATGCAGTATGCAATGCAAAATTATGACATCATAATCCATGCAAAGCATCATTTAATGAAAAATTATGACATCACAATCCATGCAATGCAGTATGCAATGCAAAATTATGACATCATAATCCATGCAAAACATCATTTAATGCAAAAGTATGACATCACAATCCATGCAATGCAAAATTATGACATCACAATCCATGCAATGCAGTATGCAATGCAAAATTATGACATCATAATCCATGCAAAGCATCATTTAATGCAAAATTATGACATCACAATCCATGCAATGCAGTATGCAATGCAAAATTATGACATCACAATCCATGCAAAGCATCATTTAATGCAACATTATGACATCACAATCCATGCAATGCAGTATGCAATGCAAAATTATGACATCACAATCCATGCAATGCAGTATGCAATGCAAAATTATGACATCACAATCCATGCAATGCAGTATGCAATGCAAAATTATGACATCACAATCCATGCAATGCAGTATGCAATGCAAAATTATGACATCATAATCCATGCAAAGCATCATTTAATGCAAAAGTATGACATCACAATCCATGCAATGCAAAATTATGACATCACAATCCATGCAATGCAGTATGCAATGCAAAATTATGACATCATAATCCATGCAAAGCATCATTTAATGCAAACTTATGACATCACAATCCATGCAATGCAGTATGCAATGCAAAATTATGACATCATAATCCATGCAAAGCATCATTTAATGCTAAAGTATGACATCACAATCCATGCAATGCAGTATGCAATGCAAAATTATGACATCACAATCCATGCAATGCAGTATGCAATGCAAAATTATGACATCATAATCCATGCAAAACATCATTTAATGCAAAATTATGACATCACAATCCATGCAATGCAGTATGCAATGCAAAATTATGACATCATAATCCATGCAAAGCATCATTTAATGCAAAATTATGACATCACAATCCATGCAATGCAGTATGCAATGCAAAATTATGACATCACAATCCATGCAATGCAGTATGCAATGCAAAATTATGACATCATAATCCATGCAAAGCATCATTTAATGCTAAAGTATGACATCACAATCCATGCAATGCAGTATGCAATGCAAAATTATGACATCACAATCCATGCAATGCAGTATGCAATACAAAATTATGACATCATAATCCATGCAAAACATCATTTAATGCAAAATTATGACATCACAATCCATGCAATGCAGTATGCAATGCAAAATTATGACATCATAATCCATGCAAAGCATCATTTAATGCAAAATTATGACATCACAATCCATGCAATCCAGTATGCAATGCAAAATTATGACATCACAATCCATGCAAGGCAGTATGCAATGCAAAATTTTGACATCATAATCCATGCAAAGCATCATTTAATGCTAAAGTATGACATCACAATCCATGCAATGCAAAATTATGACATCACAATCCATGCAATGCAGTATGCAATGCAAAATTATGACATCATAATCCATGCAAAGCATCATTTAATGCAAAATTATGACATCACAATCCATGCAATGCAGTATGTAATGCAAAATTATGACATCATAATCCATGCAAAGCATCATTTAATGCAAAATTATGACATCACAATCCATGCAATGCAGTATGAAATGCAAAATTATGACATCACAATCCATGCAAAGCATCATTTAATGCAAAATTATGACATCACAATCCATGCAATGCAGTATGTAATGCAAAATTATGACATCATAATCCATGCAAAGCATCATTTAATGCAAAATTATGACATCACAATCCATGCAATGCAGTATGAAATGCAAAATTATGACATCACAATCCATGCAAAGCATCATTTAATGCAACATTATGACATCACAATCCATGCAATGCAGTATGCAATGCAAAATTATGACATCACAATCCATGCAATGCAGTATGCAATGCAAAATTATGACATCACAATCCATGCAATGCAGTATGCAATGCAAAATTATGACATCACAATCCATGCAATGCAGTATGCAATGCAAAATTATGACATCATAATCCATGCAAAGCATCATTTAATGCAAAAGTATGACATCACAATCCATGCAATGCAAAATTATGACATCACAATCCATGCAATGCAGTATGCAATGCAAAATTATGACATCATAATCCATGCAAAGCATCATTTAATGAAAAATTATGACATCACAATCCATGCAATGCAGTATGCAATGCAAAATTATGACATCATAATCCATGCAAAACATCATTTAATGCAAAAGTATGACATCACAATCCATGCAATGCAAAATTATGACATCACAATCCATGCAATGCAGTATGCAATGCAAAATTATGACATCATAATCCATGCAAAGCATCATTTAATGCAAAATTATGACATCACAATCCATGCAATGCAGTATGCAATGCAAAATTATGACATCACAATCCATGCAAAGCATCATTTAATGCAACATTATGACATCACAATCCATGCAATGCAGTATGCAATGCAAAATTATGACATCACAATCCATGCAATGCAGTATGCAATGCAAAATTATGACATCACAATCCATGCAATGCAGTATGCAATGCAAAATTATGACATCACAATCCATGCAATGCAGTATGCAATGCAAAATTATGACATCATAATCCATGCAAAGCATCATTTAATGCAAAAGTATGACATCACAATCCATGCAATGCAAAATTATGACATCACAATCCATGCAATGCAGTATGCAATGCAAAATTATGACATCATAATCCATGCAAAGCATCATTTAATGCAAACTTATGACATCACAATCCATGCAATGCAGTATGCAATGCAAAATTATGACATCATAATCCATGCAAAGCATCATTTAATGCTAAAGTATGACATCACAATCCATGCAATGCAGTATGCAATGCAAAATTATGACATCACAATCCATGCAATGCAGTATGCAATGCAAAATTATGACATCATAATCCATGCAAAACATCATTTAATGCAAAATTATGACATCACAATCCATGCAATGCAGTATGCAATGCAAAATTATGACATCATAATCCATGCAAAGCATCATTTAATGCAAAATTATGACATCACAATCCATGCAATGCAGTATGCAATGCAAAATTATGACATCACAATCCATGCAATGCAGTATGCAATGCAAAATTATGACATCATAATCCATGCAAAGCATCATTCAATGCAAAAGTATGACATCACAATCCATGCAATGCAAAATTATGACATCACAATCCATGCAAACCAGTATGCAATGCAAAATTATGACATCATAATCCATGCAAAGCATCATTTAATGCAAAATTATGACATCACAATCCATGCAATACAGTATGCAATGTAAAATTATGACATCACAATCCATGCAAAGCATCATTTAATGCAACATTATGACATCACAATCCATGCAATGCAGTATGCAATGCAAAATTATGACATCACAATCCATGCAATGCAGTATGCAATGCAAAATTATGACATCACAATCCATGCAATGCAGTATGCAATGCAAAATTATGACATCATAATCCATGCAAAGCATCATTTAATGCTAAAGTATGACATCACAATCCATGCAATGCAGTATGCAATGCAAAATTATGACATCACAATCCATACAATGCAGTATGCAATGCAAAATTATGACATCATAATCCATGCAAAACATCATTTAATGCAAAATTATGACATCACAATCCATGCAATGCAGTATGCAATGCAAAATTATGACATCATAATCCATGCAAAGCATCATTTAATGCAAAATTATGACATCACAATCCATGCAATGCAGTATGCAATGCAAAATTATGACATCACAATCCATGCAATGCAGTATGCAATGCAAAATTATGACATCATAATCCATGCAAAGCATCATTCAATGCAAAAGTATGACATCACAATCCATGCAATGCAAAATTATGACATCACAATCCATGCAATGCAGTATGCAATGCAAAATTATGACATCACAATCCATGCAATGCAGTATGCAATGCAAAATTATGACATCATAATCCATGCAAAGCATCATTCAATGCAAAAGTATGACATCACAATCCATGCAATGCAAAATTATGACATCACAATCCATGCAATGCAGTATGCAATGCAAAATTATGACATCATAATCCATGCAAAGCATCATTTAATGCAAAATTATGACATCACAATCCATGCAATGCAGTATGCATTGCAAAATTATGACATCACAATACATGCAAAGCATCATTTAATGCAACATTATGACATCACAATCCATGCAATGCAGTATGCAATGCAAAATTATGACATCACAATCCATGCAATGCAGTATGCAATGCAAAATTATGACATCACAATCCATGCAATGCAGTATGCAATGCAAAATTATGACATCACAATCCATGCAAAGCATCATTTAATGCAACATTATGACATCACAATCCATGCAATGCAGTATGCAATGCAAAATTATGACATCACAATCCATGCAATGCAGTATGCAATGCAAAATTATGACATCATAATCCATGCAAAGCATCATTTAATGAAAAATTATGACATCACAATCCATGCAATACAGTATGCAATGCAAAATTATGACAACATAATCCATGCAAAGCATCATTTAATGCTAAAGTATAACATCACAATCCATGCAATGCAGTATGCAATGCAAAATTATGACATCACAATCCATGCAATGCAGTATGCAATGCAAAATTATGACATCATAATCCATGCAAAACATCATTTAATGCAAAAGTATGACATCACAATCCATGCAATGCAAAATTATGACATCACAATCCATGCAATGCAGTATGCAATGCAAAATTATGACATCATAATCCATGCAAAGCATCATTTAATGCAAAATTATGACATCACAATCCATGCAATGCAGTATGCAATGCAAAATTATGACATCACAATCCATGCAAAGCATCATTTAATGCAACATTATGACATCACAATCCATGCAATGCAGTATGCAATGCAAAATTATGACATCACAATCCATGCAATGCAGTATGCAATGCAAAATTATGACATCACAATCCATGCAATGCAGTATGCAATGCAAAATTATGACATCACAATCCATGCAATGCAGTATGCAATACAAAATTATGACATCATAATCCATGCAAAGCATCATTTAATGCAAAAGTATGACATCACAATCCATGCAATGCAAAATTATGACATCACAATCCATGCAATGCAGTATGCAATGCAAAATTATGACATCATAATCCATGCAAAGCATCATTTAATGCAAACTTATGACATCACAATCCATGCAATGCAGTATGCAATGCAAAATTATGACATCATAATCCATGCAAAGCATCATTTAATGCTAAAGTATGACATCACAATCCATGCAATGCAGTATGCAATGCAAAATTATGACATCACAATCCATGCAATGCAGTATGCAATGCAAAATTATGACATCATAATCCATGCAAAACATCATTTAATGCAAAATTATGACATCACAATCCATGCAATGCAGTATGCAATGCAAAATTATGACATCATAATCCATGCAAAGCATCATTTAATGCAAAATTATGACATCACAATCCATGCAATGCAGTATGCAATGCAAAATTATGACATCATAATCCATGCAAAGCATCATTCAATGCAAAAGTATGACATCACAATCCATGCAATGCAAAATTATGACATCACAATCCATGCAATCCAGTATGCAATGCAAAATTATGACATCACAATCCATGCAAGGCAGTATGCAATGCAAAATTATGACATCATAATCCATGCAAAGCATCATTTAATGCTAAAGTATGACATCACAATCCATGCAATGCAAAATTATGACATCACAATCCATGCAATGCAGTATGCAATGCAAAATTATGACATCATAATCCATGCAAAACATCATTTAATGCAAAATTATGACATCACAATCCATGCAATGCAGTATGCAATGCAACATTATGACATCACAATCCATGCAATGCAGTATGCAATGCAAAATTATGACATCACAATCCATGCAATGCAGTATGCAATACAAAATTATGACATCATAATCCATGCAAAGCATCATTTAATGCAAAAGTATGACATCACAATCCATGCAATGCAAAATTATGACATCACAATCCATGCAATGCAGTATGCAATGCAAAATTATGACATCATAATCCATGCAAAGCATCATTTAATGCAAACTTATGACATCACAATCCATGCAATGCAGTATGCAATGCAAAATTATGACATCATAATCCATGCAAAGCATCATTTAATGCAAAATTATGACATCACAATCCATGCAATGCAGTATGCAATGCAAAATTATGACATCACAATCCATGCAATGCAGTATGCAATGCAAAATTATGACATCATAATCCATGCAAAGCATCATTTAATGCAAACTTATGACATCACAATCCATGCAATGCAGTATGCAATGCAAAATTATGACATCATAATCCATGCAAAGCATCATTTAATGCAAAATTATGACATCACAATCCATGCAATGCAGTATGCAATGCAAAATTATGACATCACAATCCATGCAATGCAGTATGCAATGCAAAATTATGACATCACAATCCATGCAAAGCATCATTTAATGCAACATTATGACATCACAATCCATGCAATGCAGTATGCAATGCAAAATTATGACATCACAATCCATGCAATGCAGTATGCAATGCAAAATTATGACATCACAATCCATGCAATGCAGTATGCAATGCAAAATTATGACATCATAATCCATGCAAAGCATCATTTAATGCAAAAGTATGACATCACAATCCATGCAATGCAAAATTATGACATCACAATCCATGCAATGCAGTATGCAATGCAAAATTATGACATCATAATCCATGCAAAGCATCATTTAATGCAAACTTATGACATCACAATCCATGCAATGCAGTATGCAATGCAAAATTATGACATCACAATCCATGCAAAGCATCATTTAATGCAACATTATAACATCACAATCCATACAATGCAGTATGCAATGCAAAATTATGACATCACAATCCATGCAATGCAGTATGCAATGCAAAATTATGTCATCACAATCCATGCAATGCAGTATGCAATGCAAAATTATGACATCACAATCCATGCAAATCATCATTTAATGCTAAAGTATGACATCACAATCCATGCAATGCAGTATGCAATGCAAAATTATGACATCACAATCCATGCAATGCAGTAAGCAATGCAAAATTATGACATCATAATCCATGCAAAGCATCATTTAATGCAAAATTATGACATCACAATCCATGCAATGCAGTATGCAATGCAAAATTATGACATCACAATCCATGCAATGCAGTATGCAATGCAAAATTATGACATCATAATCCATGCAAAGCATCATTTAATGCAGAAGTATGACATCACAATCCATGCAATGCAAAATTATGACATCACAATCCATGCAATGCAGTATGCAATGCAAAATTATGACATCATAATCCATGCAAAGCATCATTTAATGCAAAATTATGACATCACAATCCATGCAATGCAGTATGCAATGCAAAATTATGACATCACAATCCATGCAATGCAGTATGCAATGCAAAATTATGACATCACAATCCATGCAAAGCATCATTTAATGCAACATTATGACATCACGATCCATGCAATGCAGTATGCAATGCAAAATTATGACATCACAATCCATGCAATGCAGTATGCAATGCAAAATTATGACATCACAATCCATGCAATGCAGTATGCAATGCAAAATTATGACATCACAATCCATGCAATGCAGTATGCAATGCAAAATTATGACATCATAATCCATGCAAAGCATCATTCAATGCAAAAGTATGACATCACAATCCATGCAATGCAAAATTATGACATCACAATCCATGCAATGCAGTATGCAATGCAAAATTATGACATCATAATCCATGCAAAGCATCATTTAATGCAAACTTATGACATCACAATCCATGCAATGCAGTATGCAATGCAAAATTATGACATCACAATCCATGCAAAGCATCATTTAATGCTAAAGTATGACATCACAATCCATGCAATGCAGTATGCAATGCAAAATTATGACATCACAATCCATGCAATGCAGTATGCAATGCAAAATTATGTCATCACAATCCATGCAATGCAGTATGCAATGCAAAATTATGACATCATAATCCATGCAAAGCATCATTTAATGCAAACTTATGACATCACAATCCATGCAATGCAGTATGCAATGCAAAATTATGACATCACAATCCATGCAAAGCATCATTTAATGCTAAAGTATGACATCACAATCCATGCAATGCAGTATGCAATGCAAAATTATGACATCACAATCCATGCAATGCAGTATGCAATGCAAAATTATGACATCACAATCCATGCAATGCAGTATGCAATGCAAAATTATGACATCATAATCCATGCAAAGCATCATTTAATGCAAAATTATGACATCACAATCCATGCAATGCAGTATGCAATGCAAAATTATGACATCACAATCCATGCAATGCAGTATGCAATGCAAAATTATGACATCACAATCCATGCAAAGCATCATTTAATGCAACATTATGACATCACGATCCATGCAATGCAGTATGCAATGCAAAATTATGACATCACAATCCATGCAATGCAGTATGCAATGCAAAATTATGACATCACAATCCATGCAATGCAGTATGCAATGCAAAATTATGACATCACAATCCATGCAATGCAGTATGCAATGCAAAATTATGACATCATAATCCATGCAAAGCATCATTTAATGCAAAAGTATGACATCACAATCCATGCAATGCAAAATTATGACATCACAATCCATGCAATGCAGTATGCAATGCAAAATTATGACATCATAATCCATGCAAAGCATCATTTAATGCAAACTTATGACATCACAATCCATGCAATGCAGTATGCAATGCAAAATTATGACATCACAATCCATGCAAAGCATCATTTAATGCAACATTATAACATCACAATCCATACAATGCAGTATGCAATGCAAAATTATGACATCACAATCCATGCAATGCAGTATGCAATGCAAAATTATGTCATCACAATCCATGCAATGCAGTATGCAATGCAAAATTATGACATCACAATCCATGCAAAGCATCATTTAATGCTAAAGTATGACATCACAATCCATGCAATGCAGTATGCAATGCAAAATTATGACATCACAATCCATGCAATGCAGTAAGCAATGCAAAATTATGACATCATAATCCATGCAAAGCATCATTTAATGCAAAATTATGACATCACAATCCATGCAATGCAGTATGCAATGCAAAATTATGACATCACAATCCATGCAATGCAGTATGCAATGCAAAATTATGACATCATAATCCATGCAAAGCATCATTTAATGCAGAAGTATGACATCACAATCCATGCAATGCAAAATTATGACATCACAATCCATGCAATGCAGTATGCAATGCAAAATTATGACATCATAATCCATGCAAAGCATCATTTAATGCAAAATTGACATCACAATCCATGCAATGCAGTATGCAATGCAAAATCATGACATCACAATCCATGCAATGCAGTATGCAATGCAAAATTATGACATCACAATCCATGCAAAGCATCATTTAATGCAACATTATGACATCACGATCCTTGCAATGCAGTATGCAATGCAAAATTATGACATCACAATCCATGCAATGCAGTATGCAATGCAAAATTATGACATCACAATCCATGCAATGCAGTATGCAATGCAAAATTATGACATCACAATCCATGCAATGCAGTATGCAATGCAAAATTATGACATCATAATCCATGCAAAGCATCATTTAATGCAAAAGTATGACATCACAATCCATGCAATGCAAAATTATGACATCACAATCCATGCAATGCAGTATGCAATGCAAAATTATGACATCATAATCCATGCAAAGCATCATTTAATGCAAACTTATGACATCACAATCCATGCAATGCAGTATGCAATGCAAAATTATGACATCATAATCCATGCAAAGCATCATTTAATGCAAAAGTATGACATCACAATCCATGCAATGCAGTATGCAATGCAAAATTATGACATCACAATCCATGCAATGCAGTATGTAATGCAAAATTATGACATCATAATCCATGCAAAACATCATTTAATGCAAAATTATGACATCACAATCCATGCAATGCAGTATGCAATGCAAAATTATGACATCATAATCCATGCAAAGCATCATTTAATGCAAAATTATGACATCACAATCCATGCAATGCAGTATGCAATGCAAAATTATGACATCACAATCCATGCAATGCAGTATGCAATGCAAAATCATGACATCATAATCCATGCAAAGCATCATTCAATGCAAAAGTATGACATCACAATCCATGCAATGCAAAATTATGACATCACAATCCATGCAATCCAGTATGCAATGCAAAATTATGACATCATAATCCATGCAAAGCATCATTTAATGCAAAATTATGACATCACAATCCATGCAATGCAGTATGCAATGCAAAATTATGACATCACAATCCATGCAAAGCATCATTTAATGCAACATTATGACATCACAATCCATGCAATGCAGTATGCAATGCAAAATTATGACATCACAATCCATGCAATGCAGTATGCAATGCAAAATTATGACATCACAATCCATGCAATGCAGTATGCAATGCAAAATTATGACATCATAATCCATGCAAAGCATCATTTAATGCTAAAGTATGACATCACAATCCATGCAATGCAGTATGCAATGCAAAATTATGACATCATAATCCATACAATGCAGTATGCAATGCAAAATTATGACATCATAATCCATGCAAAACATCATTTAATGCAAAATTATGACATCACAATCCATGCAATGCAGTATGCAATGCAAAATTATGACATCATAATCCATGCAAAGCATCATTTAATGCAAAATTATGACATCACAATCCATGCAATGCAGTATGCAATGCAAAATTATGACATCACAATCCATGCAATGCAGTATGCAATGCAAAATTATGACATCATAATCCATGCAAAGCATCATTCAATGCAAAAGTATGACATCACAATCCATGCAATGCAAAATTATGACATCACAATCCATGCAATGCAGTATGCAATGCAAAATTATGACATCACAATCCATGCAATGCAGTATGCAATGCAAAATTATGACATCATAATCCATGCAAAGCATCATTCAATGCAAAAGTATGACATCACAATCCATGCAATGCAAAATTATGACATCACAATCCATGCAATGCAGTATGCAATGCAAAATTATGACATCATAATCCATGCAAAGCATCATTTAATGCAAAATTATGACATCACAATCCATGCAATGCAGTATGCATTGCAAAATTATGACATCACAATACATGCAAAGCATCATTTAATGCAACATTATGACATCACAATCCATGCAATGCAGTATGCAATGCAAAATTATGACATCACAATCCATGCAATGCAGTATGCAATGCAAAATTATGACATCACAATCCATGCAAAGCATCATTTAATGCAACATTATGACATCACAATCCATGCAATGCAGTATGCAATGCAAAATTATGACATCACAATCCATGCAATGCAGTATGCAATGCAAAATTATGACATCACAATCCATGCAATGCAGTATGCAATGCAAAATTATGACATCACAACCTATGCAAAGCATCATTTAATGCAACATTATGACATCACAATCCATGCAATGCAGTATGCAATGCAAAATTATGACATCACAATCCATGCAATGCAGTATGCAATGCAAAATTATGACATCACAATCCATGCAATGCAGTATGCAATGCAAAATTATGACATCACAACCCATGCAAAGCATCATTTAATGCAAAATTATGACATCACAATCCATGCAATGCAGTATGCAATGCAAAATTATGACATCACAATCCATGCAATGCAGTATGCAATGTAAAATTATGACATCACAATCCATGCAATGCAGTATGCAATGCAAAATTATGACATCATAATCCATGCAAAGCATCATTTAATGCAAAATTATGACATCACAATCCATGCAATGCAGTATGCAATGCAAAATTATGACATCACAATCCATGCAATGCAGTATGCAATTCAAAATTATGACATCACAATCCATGCAAAGCATCATTTAATGCAAAAGTATGACATCACAATCCATGCAATGCAAAATTATGACATCACAATCCATGCAATGCAGTATGCAATGCAAAATTCTGACATCATAATCCATGCAAAGCATCATTTAATGCAAAATTATGACATCACAATCCATGCAATGCAGTATGCAATGCAAAATCATGACATCACAATCCATGCAATGCAGTATGCAATGCAAAATTATGACATCACAATCCATGCAAAGCATCATTTAATGCAACATTATGACATCACGATCCTTGCAATGCAGTATGCAATGCAAAATTATGACATCACAATCCATGCAATGCAGTATGCAATGCAAAATTATGACATCACAATCCATGCAATGCAGTATGCAATGCAAAATTATGACATCACAATCCATGCAATGCAGTATGCAATGCAAAATTATGACATCATAATCCATGCAAAGCATCATTTAATGCAAAAGTATGACATCACAATCCATGCAATGCAAAATTATGACATCACAATCCATGCAATGCAGTATGCAATGCAAAATTATGACATCATAATCCATGCAAAGCATCATTTAATGCAAACTTATGACATCACAATCCATGCAATGCAGTATGCAATGCAAAATTATGACATCATAATCCATGCAAAGCATCATTTAATGCAAAAGTATGACATCACAATCCATGCAATGCAGTATGCAATGCAAAATTATGACATCACAATCCATGCAATGCAGTATGTAATGCAAAATTATGACATCATAATCCATGCAAAACATCATTTAATGCAAAATTATGACATCACAATCCATGCAATGCAGTATGCAATGCAAAATTATGACATCATAATCCATGCAAAGCATCATTTAATGCAAAATTATGACATCACAATCCATGCAATGCAGTATGCAATGCAAAATTATGACATCACAATCCATGCAATGCAGTATGCAATGCAAAATCATGACATCATAATCCATGCAAAGCATCATTCAATGCAAAAGTATGACATCACAATCCATGCAATGCAAAATTATGACATCACAATCCATGCAATCCAGTATGCAATGCAAAATTATGACATCATAATCCATGCAAAGCATCATTTAATGCAAAATTATGACATCACAATCCATGCAATGCAGTATGCAATGCAAAATTATGACATCACAATCCATGCAAAGCATCATTTAATGCAACATTATGACATCACAATCCATGCAATGCAGTATGCAATGCAAAATTATGACATCACAATCCATGCAATGCAGTATGCAATGCAAAATTATGACATCACAATCCATGCAATGCAGTATGCAATGCAAAATTATGACATCATAATCCATGCAAAGCATCATTTAATGCTAAAGTATGACATCACAATCCATGCAATGCAGTATGCAATGCAAAATTATGACATCATAATCCATACAATGCAGTATGCAATGCAAAATTATGACATCATAATCCATGCAAAACATCATTTAATGCAAAATTATGACATCACAATCCATGCAATGCAGTATGCAATGCAAAATTATGACATCATAATCCATGCAAAGCATCATTTAATGCAAAATTATGACATCACAATCCATGCAATGCAGTATGCAATGCAAAATTATGACATCACAATCCATGCAATGCAGTATGCAATGCAAAATTATGACATCATAATCCATGCAAAGCATCATTCAATGCAAAAGTATGACATCACAATCCATGCAATGCAAAATTATGACATCACAATCCATGCAATGCAGTATGCAATGCAAAATTATGACATCACAATCCATGCAATGCAGTATGCAATGCAAAATTATGACATCATAATCCATGCAAAGCATCATTCAATGCAAAAGTATGACATCACAATCCATGCAATGCAAAATTATGACATCACAATCCATGCAATGCAGTATGCAATGCAAAATTATGACATCATAATCCATGCAAAGCATCATTTAATGCAAAATTATGACATCACAATCCATGCAATGCAGTATGCATTGCAAAATTATGACATCACAATACATGCAAAGCATCATTTAATGCAACATTATGACATCACAATCCATGCAATGCAGTATGCAATGCAAAATTATGACATCACAATCCATGCAATGCAGTATGCAATGCAAAATTATGACATCACAATCCATGCAAAGCATCATTTAATGCAACATTATGACATCACAATCCATGCAATGCAGTATGCAATGCAAAATTATGACATCACAATCCATGCAATGCAGTATGCAATGCAAAATTATGACATCACAATCCATGCAATGCAGTATGCAATGCAAAATTATGACATCACAACCTATGCAAAGCATCATTTAATGCAACATTATGACATCACAATCCATGCAATGCAGTATGCAATGCAAAATTATGACATCACAATCCATGCAATGCAGTATGCAATGCAAAATTATGACATCACAATCCATGCAATGCAGTATGCAATGCAAAATTATGACATCACAACCCATGCAAAGCATCATTTAATGCAAAATTATGACATCACAATCCATGCAATGCAGTATGCAATGCAAAATTATGACATCACAATCCATGCAATGCAGTATGCAATGTAAAATTATGACATCACAATCCATGCAATGCAGTATGCAATGCAAAATTATGACATCATAATCCATGCAAAGCATCATTTAATGCAAAATTATGACATCACAATCCATGCAATGCAGTATGCAATGCAAAATTATGACATCACAATCCATGCAATGCAGTATGCAATTCAAAATTATGACATCACAATCCATGCAAAGCATCATTTAATGCAAAAGTATGACATCACAATCCATGCAATGCAAAATTATGACATCACAATCCATGCAATGCAGTATGCAATGCAAAATTCTGACATCATAATCCATGCAAAGCATCATTTAATGCAAAATTATGACATCACAATCCATGCAATGCAGTATGCAATGCAAAATTATGACATCACAATCCATGCAAAGCATCATTTAATGCAACATTATGACATCACAATCCATGCAATGCAGTATGCAATGCAAAATTATGACATCACAATCCATGCAATGCAGTATGCAATGCAAAATTATGACATCACAATCCATGCAATGCAGTATGCAATGCAAAATTATGACATCACAATCCATGCAATGCAGTATGCAATGCAAAATTATGACATCATAATCCATGCAAAGCATCATTTAATGCAAAAGTATGACATCACAATCCATGCAATGCAAAATTATGACATCACAATCCATGCAATGCAGTATGCAATGCAAAATTATGACATCATAATCCATGCAAAGCATCATTTAATGCAAACTTATGACATCACAATCCATGCAATGCAGTATGCAATGCAAAATTATGACATCATAATCCATGCAAAGCATCATTTAATGCTAAAGTATGACATCACAATCCATGCAATGCAGTATGCAATGCAAAATTATGACATCACAATCCATGCAATGCAGTATGCAATGCAAAATTATGACATCATAATCCATGCAAAACATCATTTAATGCAAAATTATGACATCACAATCCATGCAATGCAGTATGCAATGCAAAATTATGACATCATAATCCATGCAAAGCATCATTTAATGCAAAATTATGACATCACAATCCATGCAATGCAGTATGCAATGCAAAATTATGACATCACAATCCATGCAATGCAGTATGCAATGCAAAATTATGACATCATAATCCATGCAAAGCATCATTCAATGCAAAAGTATGACATCACAATCCATGCAATGCAAAATTATGACATCACAATCCATGCAATCCCGTATGCAATGCAAAATTATGACATCATAATCCATGCAAAGCATCATTTAATGCAAAATTATGACATCACAATCCATGCAATGCAGTATGCAATGCAAAATTATGACATCACAATCCATGCAAAGCATCATTTAATGCAACATTATGACATCACAATCCATGCAATGCAGTATGCAATGCAAAATTATGACATCACAATCCATGCAATGCAGTATGCAATGCAAAATTATGACATCACAATCCATGCAATGCAGTATGCAATGCAAAATTATGACATCATAATCCATGCAAAGCATCATTTAATGCTAAAGTATGACATCACAATCCATGCAATGCAGTATGCAATGCAAAATTATGACATCACAATCCATACAATGCAGTATGCAATGCAAAATTATGACATCATAATCCATGCAAAACATCATTTAATGCAAAATTATGACATCACAATCCATGCAATGCAGTATGCAATGCAAAATTATGACATCATAATCCATGCAAAGCATCATTTAATGCAAAATTATGACATCACAATCCATGCAATGCAGTATGCAATGCAAAATTATGACATCACAATCCATGCAATGCAGTATGCAATGCAAAATTATGACATCATAATCCATGCAAAGCATCATTCAATGCAAAAGTATGACATCACAATCCATGCAATGCAAAATTATGACATCACAATCCATGCAATGCAGTATGCAATGCAAAATTATGACATCACAATCCATGCAATGCAGTATGCAATGCAAAATTATGACATCATAATCCATGCAAAGCATCATTCAATGCAAAAGTATGACATCACAATCCATGCAATGCAAAATTATGACATCACAATCCATGCAATGCAGTATGCAATGCAAAATTATGACATCATAATCCATGCAAAGCATCATTTAATGCAAAATTATGACATCACAATCCATGCAATGCAGTATGCATTGCAAAATTATGACATCACAATACATGCAAAGCATCATTTAATGCAACATTATGACATCACAATCCATGCAATGCAGTATGCAATGCAAAATTATGACATCACAATCCATGCAATGCAGTATGCAATGCAAAATTATGACATCACAATCCATGCAATGCAGTATGCAATGCAAAATTATGACATCACAATCCATGCAAAGCATCATTTAATGCAACATTATGACATCACAATCCATGCAATGCAGTATGCAATGCAAAATTATGACATCACAATCCATGCAATGCAGTATGCAATGCAAAATTATGACATCACAATCCATGCAATGCAGTATGCAATACAAAATTATGACATCACAACCCATGCAAAGCATCATTTAATGCAACATTATGACATCACAATCCATGCAATGCAGTATGCAATGCAAAATTATGACATCACAATCCATGCAATGCAGTATGCAATGCAAAATTATGACATCACAATCCATGCAATGCAGTATGCAATGCAAAATTATGACAGCACAACCCATGCAAAGCATCATTTAATGCAAAATTATGACATCACAATCCATGCAATGCAGTATGCAATGCAAATTATGACATCACAATCCATGCAATGCAGTATGCAATGCAAAATTATGACATCACAATCCATGCAATGCAGTATGCAATGCAAAATTATGACATCATAATCCATGCAAAGCATCATTTAATGCAAAATTATGACATCACAATCCATGCAATGCAGTATGCAATGCAAAATTATGACATCACAATCCATGCAATGCAGTATGCAATTCAAAATTATGACATCACAATCCATGCAAAGCATCATTTAATGCAAAAGTATGACATCACAATCCATGCAATGCAAAATTATGACATCACAATCCATGCAATGCAGTATGCAATGCAAAATTATGACATCATAATCCATGCAAAGCATCATTTAATGCAAAATTATGACATCACAATCCATGCAATGCAGTATGCAATGCAAAATTATGACATCACAATCCTTGCAAAGCATCATTTAATGCAACATTATGACATTACAATCCATGCAATGCAGTATGCAATGCAAAATTATGACATCACAATCCATGCAATGCAGTATGCAATGCAAAATTATGACATCACAATCCATGCAATGCAGTATGCAATGCAAAATTATGACATCACAATCCATGCAAAGCATCATTTAATGCAACATTATGACATCACAATCCATGCAATGCAGTATGCAATGCAAAATTATGACATCACAATCCATGCAATGCAGTATGCAATGCAAAATTATGACATCACAATCCATGCAATGCAGTATGCAATGCAAAATTATGACATCATAATCCATGCAAATCATCATTTAATGCAAAAGTATGACATCACAATCCATGCAATGCAAAATTATGACATCACAATCCATGCAATGCAGTATGCAATGCAAAATTATGACATCATAATCCATGCAAAGCATCATTTAATGCAAAATTATGACATCACAATCCATGCAATGCAGTATGCAATACAAAATTATGACATCACAATCCATGCAAAGCATCATTTAATGCAACATTATGACATCACGATCCATGCAATGCAGTATGCAATGCAAAATTATGACATCACAATCCATGCAATGCAGTATGCAATGCAAAATTATGACATCACTATCCATGCAATGCAGTATGCAATGCAAAATTATGACATCACAATCCATGCAAAGCATCATTTAATGCAACATTATGACATTACAATCCATGCAATGCAGTATGCAATGCAAAATTATGACATCACAATCCATGCAATGCAGTATGCAATGCAAAATTATGACATCACAATCCATGCAATGCAGTATGCAATGCAAAATTATGACATCACAATCCATGCAAAGCATCATTTAATGCAACATTATGACATCACGATCCATGCAATGCAGTATGCAATGCAAAATTATGACATCACAATCCATGCAATGCAGTATGCAATGCAAAATTATGACATCACAATCCATGCAATGCAGTATGCAATGCAAAATTATGACATCACAATCCATGCAATGCAGTATGCAATGCAAAATTATGACATCATAATCCATGCAAAGCATCATTTAATGCAAAAGTATGACATCACAATCCATGCAATGCAAAATTATGACATCACAATCCATGCAATGCAGTATGCAATGCAAAATTATGACATCATAATCCATGCAAAGCATCATTTAATGCAAACTTATGACATCACAATCCATGCAATGCAGTATGCAATGCAAAATTATGACATCATAATCCATGCAAAGCATCATTTAATGCAAAAGTATGACATCACAATCCATGCAATGCAGTATGCAATGCAAAATTATGACATCACAATCCATGCAATGCAGTATGCAATGCAAAATTATGACATCATAATCCATGCAAAACATCATTTAATGCAAAATTATGACATCACAATCCATGCAATGCAGTATGCAATGCAAAATTATGACATCATAGTCCATGCAAAGCATCATTTAATGCAAAATTATGACATCACAATCCATGCAATGCAGTATGCAATGCAAAATTATGACATCACAATCCATGCAATGCAGTATGCAATGCAAAATTATGACATCATAATCCATGCAAAGCATCATTCAATGCAAAAGTATGACATCACAATCCATGCAATGCAAAATTATGACATCACAATCCATGCAATCCAGTATGCAATGCAAAATTATGACATCATAATCCATGCAAAGCATCATTTAATGCAAAATTATGACATCACAATCCATGCAATGCAGTATGCAATGCAAAATTATGACATCACAATCCATGCAAAGCATCATTTAATGCAACATTATGACATCACAATCCATGCAATGCAGTATGCAATGCAAAATTATGACATCACAATCCATGCAATGCAGTATGCAATGCAAAATTATGACATCACAATCCATGCAATGCAGTATGCAATGCAAAATTATGACATCATAATCCATGCAAAGCATCATTTAATGCTAAAGTATGACATCACAATCCATGCAATGCAGTATGCAATGCAAAATTATGACATCATAATCCATACAATGCAGTATGCAATGCAAAATATGACATCATAATCCATGCAAAACATCATATAATGCAAAATTATGACATCACAATCCATGCAATGCAGTATGCAATGCAAAATTATGACATCATAATCCATGCAAAGCATCATTTAATGCAAAATTATGACATCACAATCCATGCAATGCAGTATGCAATGCAAAATTATGACATCACAATCCATGCAATGCAGTATGCAATGCAAAATTATGACATCATAATCCATGCAAATCATCATTCAATGCAAAAGTATGACATCACAATCCATGCAATGCAAAATTATGACATCACAATCCATGCAATGCAGTATGCAATGCAAAATTATGACATCACAATCCATGCAATGCAGTATGCAATGCAAAATTATGACATCATAATCCATGCAAAGCATCATTCAATGCAAAAGTATGACATCACAATCCATGCAATGCAAAATTATGACATCACAATCCATGCAATGCAGTATGCAATGCAAAATTATGACATCATAATCCATGCAAATCATCATTCAATGCAAAAGTATGACATCACAATCCATGCAATGCAAAATTATGACATCACAATCCATGCAATGCAGTATGCAATGCAAAATTATGACATCACAATCCATGCAATGCAGTATGCAATGCAAAATTATGACATCATAATCCATGCAAAGCATCATTCAATGCAAAAGTATGACATCACAATCCATGCAATGCAAAATTATGACATCACAATCCATGCAATGCAGTATGCAATGCAAAATTATGACATCACAATCCATGCAATGCAGTATGCAATGCAAAATTATGACATCACAATCCATGCAAAGCATCATTTAATGCAACATTATGACATCACAATCCATGCAATGCAGTATGCAATGCAAAATTATGACATCACAATCCATGCAATGCAGTATGCAATGCAAAATTATGACATCACAATCCATGCAATGCAGTATGCAATGCAAAATTATGACATCACAACCCATGCAAAGCATCATTTATTGCAACATTATGACATCACAATCCATGCAATGCAGTATGCAATGCAAAATTATGACATCACAATCCATGCAATGCAGTATGCAATGCAAAATTATGACATCACAATCCATGCAATGCAGTATGCAATGCAAAATTATGACATCACAACCCATGCAAAGCATCATTTAATGCAAAATTATGACATCACAATCCATGCAATGCAGTATGCAATGCAAAATTATGACATCACAATCCATGCAATGCAGTATGCAATGTAAAATTATGACATCACAATCCATGCAATGCAGTATGCAATGCAAAATTATGACATCATAATCCATGCAAAGCATCATTTAATGCAAAATTATGACATCACAATCCATGCAATGCAGTATGCAATGCAAAATTATGACATCACAATCCATGCAATGCAGTATGCAATTCAAAATTATGACATCACAATCCATGCAAAGCATCATTTAATGCAAAAGTATGACATCACAATCCATGCAATGCAAAATTATGACATCACAATCCATGCAATGCAGTATGCAATGCAAAATTATGACATCATAATCCATGCAAAGCATCATTTAATGCAAAATTATGACATCACAATCCATGCAATGCAGTATGCAATGCAAAATTATGACATCACAATCCATGCAATGCAGTATGCAATGCAAAATTATGACATCACAATCCATGCAATGCAGTATGCAATGCAAAATTATGACATCACAATCCTTGCAAAGCATCATTTAATGCAACATTATGACATTACAATCCATGCAATGCAGTATGCAATGCAAAATTATGACATCACAATCCATGCAATGCAGTATGCAATGCAAAATTATGACATCACAATCCATGCAATGCAGTATGCAATGCAAAATTATGACATCACAATCCATGCAAAGCATAATTTAATGCAACATTATGACATCACAATCCATGCAATGCAGTATGCAATGCAAAATTATGACATCACAATCCATGCAAAGCATCATTTAATGCAACATTATGACATCACGATCCATGCAATGCAGTATGCAATGCAAAATTATGACATCACAATCCATGCAATCCAGTATGCAATGCAAAATTATGACATCATAATCCATGCAAAGCATCATTTAATGCAACATTATGACATCACGATCCATGCAATGCAGTATGCAATGCAAAATTATGTCATCACAATCCATGCAAAGCATCATTTAATGCAACATTATGACATCACGATCCATGCAATGCAGTATGCAATGCAAAATTATGACATCACAATCCATGCAATGCAGTATGCAATGCAAAATTATGACATCACAATCCATGCAATGCAGTATGCAATGCAACATTATGACATCACAATCCATGCAAAGCATCATTTAATGCAACATTATGACATCACAATCCATGCAATGCAGTATGCAATGCAAAATTATGACATCACAATCCATGCAATGCAGTATGCAATGCAAAATTATGACATCACAATCCATGCAATGCAGTATGCAATGCAAAATTATGACATCACAATCCATGCAAAGCATCATTTAATGCAACATTATGACATCACGATCCATGCAATGCAGTATGCAATGCAAAATTATGACATCACAATCCATGCAATGCAGTATGCAATGCAAAATTATGACATCACAATCCATGCAATGCAGTATGCAATGCAAAATTATGACATCACAATCCATGCAAAGCATCATTTAATGCAACATTATGACATCACAATCCATGCAATGCAGTATGCAATGCAAAATTATGACATTACAATCCATGCAATGCAGTATGCAATGCAAAATTATGACATCACAATCCATGCAATGCAGTATGCAATGCAAAATTATGACATCATAATCCATGCAAAGCATCATTTAATGCAAAAGTATGACATCACAATCCATGAAATGCAAAATTATGACATCACAATCAATGCAATGCAGTATGCAATGCAAAATTATGACATCATAATCCATGCAAAGCATCATTTAATGCAAAGTTATGACATCACAATCCATGCAATGCAGTATGCAATGCAAAATTATGACATCACAATCCATGCAAAGCATCATTTAATGCAACATTATGACATCACAATCCATGCAATGCAGTATGCAATGCAAAATTATGACATCACAATCCATGCAATGCAGTATGCAATGCAAAATTATGACATCACAATCCATGCAATGCAGTATGCAATGCAAAATTATGACATCATAATCCATGCAAAGCATCATTTAAAGCAAAATTATGACATCACAATCCATGCAATGCAGTATGCAATGCAAAATTATGACATCACAATACATGCAAATCAGCATTTAATGCAACATTATGACATCACAATCCATGCAATGCAGTATGCAATGCAAAATTATGACATCACAATCCATGCAATGCAGTATGCAATGCAAAATTATGACATCACAATCCATGCAATGCAAAATTATGACATCACAATCCATGCAATGCAGTATGCAATGCAAAATTATGACATCACAATCCATGCAATGCAGTATGCAATGCAACATTATGACATCATAATCCATGCAAAGCATCATTTAATGCAAAAGTATGACATCACAATCCATGCAATGCAAAATTATGACATCACAATCCATGCAATGCAGTATGCAATGCAAAATTATGACATCATAATCCATGCAAAGCATCATTTAATGCAAAATTATGACATCACAATCCATGCAATGCAGTATGCAATGCAAAATTATGACATCACAATCCATGCAAAGCATCATTTAATGCAACATTATGACATCACGATCCATGCAATGCAGTATGCAATGCAAAATTATGACATCACAATCCATGCAATGCAGTATGCAATGCAAAATTATGACATCACAATCCATGCAATGCAGTATGCAATGCAACATTATGACATCACAATCCATGCAAAGCATCATTTAATGCAACATTATGACATCACAATCCATGCAATGCAGTATGCAATGCAAAATTATGACATCACAATCCATGCAATGCAGTATGCAATGCAAAATTATGACATCACAATCCATGCAATGCAGTATGCAATGCAAAATTATGACATCACAATCCATGCAAAGCATCATTTAATGCAACATTATGACATCACGATCCATGCAATGCAGTATGCAATGCAAAATTATGACATCACAATCCATGCAATGCAGTATGCAATGCAAAATTATGACATCACAATCCATGCAATGCAGTATGCAATGCAAAATTATGACATCACAATCCATGCAAAGCATCATTTAATGCAACATTATGACATCACAATCCATGCAATGCAGTATGCAATGCAAAATTATGACATTACAATCCATGCAATGCAGTATGCAATGCAAAATTATGACATCACAATCCATGCAATGCAGTATGCAATGCAAAATTATGACATCATAATCCATGCAAAGCATCATTTAATGCAAAAGTATGACATCACAATCCATGAAATGCAAAATTATGACATCACAATCAATGCAATGCAGTATGCAATGCAAAATTATGACATCATAATCCATGCAAAGCATCATTTAATGCAAAGTTATGACATCACAATCCATGCAATGCAGTATGCAATGCAAAATTATGACATCACAATCCATGCAAAGCATAATTTAATGCAACATTATGACATCACAATCCATGCAATGCAGTATGCAATGCAAAATTATGACATCACAATCCATGCAATGCAGTATGCAATGCAAAATTATGACATCACAATCCATGCAATGCAGTATGCAATGCAAAATTATGACATCATAATCCATGCAAAGCATCATTTAATGCAAAATTATGACATCACAATCCATGCAATGCAGTATGCAATGCAAAATTATGACATCACAATCCATGCAATGCAGTATGCAATGCAAAATTATGACATCACAATCCATGCAATGCAGTATGCAATGCAAAATTATGACATCACAATCCATGCAATGCAGTATGCAATGCAAAATTATGACATCACAATCCATGCAATGCAGTATGCAATGCAAAATTATGACATCATAATCCATGCAAAGCATCATTTAATGCAAAATTATGACATCACAATCCATGCAATGCAGTATGCAATGCAAAATTATGACATCACAATCCATGCAATGCAGTATGCAATGCAAAATTATGACATCACAATCCATGCAAAGCATCATTTAATGCAAAAGTATGACATCACAATCCATGCAATGCAAAATTATGACATCACAATCCATGCAATGCAGTATGCAATGCAAAATTATGACATCATAATCCATGCAAAGCATCATTTAATGCAAAATTATGACATCACAATCCATGCAATGCAGTATGCAATGCAAAATTATGACATCACAATCCTTGCAAAGCATCATTTAATGCAACATTATGACATTACAATCCATGCAATGCAGTATGCAATGCAAAATTATGACATCACAATCCATGCAATGCAGTATGCAATGCAAAATTATGACATCACAATCCTTGCAAAGCATCATTTAATGCAACATTATGACATTACAATCCATGCAATGCAGTATGCAATGCAAAATTATGACATCACAATCCATGCAATGCAGTATGCAATGCAAAATTATGACATCACAATCCATGCAATGCAGTATGCAATGCAAAATTATGACATCACAATCCATGCAAAGCATCATTTAATGCAACATTATGACATCACAATCCATGCAATGCAGTATGCAATGCAAAATTATGACATCACAATCCATGCAATGCAGTATGCAATGCAAAATTTTGCAATGCAAAATTATGACATCACAATCCATGCAATGCAGTATGCAATGCAAAATTATGACATCATAATCCATGCAAAGCATAATTTAATGCAAAAGTATGACATCACAGTCCATGCAATGCAAAATTATGACATCACAATCCATGCAATGCAGTATGCAATGCAAAATTATGACATCATAATCCATGCAAAGCATCATTTAATGCAAAATTATGACATCACAATCCATGCAATGCAGTATGCAATGCAAAATTATGACATCACAATCCATGCAAAGCATCATTTAATGCAACATTATGACATCACGATCCATGCAATGCAGTATGCAATGCAAAATTATGACATCACAATCCATGCAATGCAGTATGCAATGCAAAATTATGACATCACAATCCATGCAATGCAGTATGCAATGCAAAATTATGACATCACAATCCATGCAAAGCATCATTTAATGCAACATTATGACATCACAATCCATGCAATGCAGTATGCAATGCAAAATTATGACATCACAATCCATGCAATGCAGTATGCAATGCAAAATTATGACATCACAATCCATGCAAAGCATCATTTAATGCAAAAGTATGACATCACAATCCATGCAATGCAAAATTATGACATCACAATCCATGCAATGCAGTATGCAATGCAAAATTATGACATAATAATCCATGCAAAGCATCATTTAATGCAAAGTTATGACATCTCAATCCATGCAATGCAGTATGCAATGCAAAATTATGACATCACAATCCATGCAAAGCATCATTTAATGCAACATTATGACATCACAATCCATGCAATGCAGTATGCAATGCAAAATTATGACATCACAATCCATGCAATGCAGTATGCAATGCAAAATTATGACATCACAATCCATGCAATGCAGTATGCAATGCAAAATTATGACATCATAATCCATGCAAAGCATCATTTAATGCAAAATTATGACATCACAATCCATGCAATGCAGTATGCAATGCAAAATTATGACATCACAATCCATGCAAAGCATCATTTAATGCAACATTATGACATCACGATCCATGCAATGCAGTATGCAATGCAAAATTATGACATCACAATCCATGCAATGCAGTATGCAATGCAAAATTATGACATCACAATCCATGCAATGCAGTATGCAATGCAAAATTATGACATCACAATCCATGCAAAGCATCATTTAATGCAACATTATGACATCACAATCCATGCAATGCAGTATGCAATGCAAAATTATGACATCACAATCCATGCAATGCAGTATGCAATGCAAAATTATGACATCACAATCCATGCAATGCAGTATGCAATGCAAAATTATGACATCACAATCCATGCAAAGCATCATTTAATGCAACATTATGACATCACGATCCATGCAATGCAGTATGCAATGCAAAATTATGACATCACAATCCATGCAATGCAGTATGCAATGCAAAATTATGACATCACAATCCATGCAATGCAGTATGCAATGCAAAATTATGACATCACAATCCATGCAAAGCATCATTTAATGCAACATTATGACATCACAATCCATGCAATGCAGTATGCAATGCAAAATTATGACATCACAATCCATGCAATGCAGTATGCAATGCAAAATTATGACATCACAATCCATGCAATGCAGTATGCAATGCAAAATTATGACATCATAATCCATGCAAAGCATCATTTAATGCAAAAGTATGACATCACAATCCATGCAATGCAAAATTATGACATCACAATCCATGCAATGCAGTATGCAATGCAAAATTATGACATAATAATCCATGCAAAGCATCATTTAATGCAAAGTTATGACATCTCAATCCATGCAATGCAGTATGCAATGCAAAATTATGACATCATAATCCATGCAAAGCATAATTTAATGCAAAAGTATGACATCACAGTCCATGCAATGCAAAATTATGACATCACAATCCATGCAATGCAGTATGCAATGCAAAATTATGACATCATAATCCATGCAAAGCATCATTTAATGCAAAATTATGACATCACAATCCATGCAATGCAGTATGCAATGCAAAATTATGACATCACAATCCATGCAAAGCATCATTTAATGCAACATTATGACATCACGATCCATGCAATGCAGTATGCAATGCAAAATTATGACATCACAATCCATGCAATGCAGTATGCAATGCAAAATTATGACATCACAATCCATGCAATGCAGTATGCAATGCAAAATTATGACATCACAATCCATGCAAAGCATCATTTAATGCAACATTATGACATCACAATCCATGCAATGCAGTATGCAATGCAAAATTATGACATCACAATCCATGCAATGCAGTATGCAATGCAAAATTATGACATCACAATCCATGCAAAGCATCATTTAATGCAAAAGTATGACATCACAATCCATGCAATGCAAAATTATGACATCACAATCCATGCAATGCAGTATGCAATGCAAAATTATGACATCACAATCCATGCAATGCAGTATGCAATGCAAAATTATGACATCACAATCCATGCAAAGCATCATTTAATGCAACATTATGACATCACGATCCATGCAATGCAGTATGCAATGCAAAATTATGACATCACAATCCATGCAATGCAGTATGCAATGCAAAATTATGACATCACAATCCATGCAATGCAGTATGCAATGCAAAATTATGACATCACAATCCATGCAAAGCATCATTTAATGCAACATTATGACATCACAATCCATGCAATGCAGTATGCAATGCAAAATTATGACATCACAATCCATGCAATGCAGTATGCAATGCAAAATTATGACATCACAATCCATGCAATGCAGTATGCAATGCAAAATTATGACATCATAATCCATGCAAAGCATCATTTAATGCAAAAGTATGACATCACAATCCATGCAATGCAAAATTATGACATCACAATCCATGCAATGCAGTATGCAATGCAAAATTATGACATAATAATCCATGCAAAGCATCATTTAATGCAAAGTTATGACATCTCAATCCATGCAATGCAGTATGCAATGCAAAATTATGACATCACAATCCATGCAAAGCATCATTTAATGCAACATTATGACATCACAATCCATGCAATGCAGTATGCAATGCAAAATTATGACATCACAATCCATGCAATGCAGTATGCAATGCAAAATTATGACATCACAATCCATGCAATGCAGTATGCAATGCAAAATTATGACATCATAATCCATGCAAAGCATCATTTAATGCAAAATTATGACATCACAATCCATGCAATGCAGTATGCAATGCAAAATTATGACATCACAATCCATGCAAAGCATCATTTAATGCAACATTATGACATCACAATCCATGCAATGCAGTATGCAATGCAAAATTATGACATCACAATCCATGCAATGCAGTATGCAATGCAAAATTATGACATCACAATCCATGCAATGCAGTATGCAATGCAAAATTATGACATCACAATCCATGCAAAGCATCATTTAATGCAACATTATGACATCACAATCCATGCAATGCAGTATGCAATGCAAAATTATGACATCACAATCCATGCAATGCAGTATGCAATGCAAAATTATGACATCACAATCCATGCAATGCAGTATGCAATGCAAAATTATGACATCATAATCCATGCAAAGCATCATTTAATGCAAAATTATGACATCACAATCCATGCAATGCAGTATGCAATGCAAAATTATGACATCACAATCCATGCAAAGCATCATTTAATGCAAAAGTATGACATCACAATCCATGCAATGCAAAATTATGACATCACAATCCATGCAATGCAGTATGCAATGCAAAATTATGACATCATAATCCATGCAAAGCATCATTTAATGCAAAATTATGACATCACAATCCATGCAAAGCATCATTTAATGCAAAAGTATGACATCACAATCCATGCAATGCAAAATTATGACATCACAATTCATGCAATGCAGTATGCAATGCAAAATTATGACATCACAATCCATGCAAAGCATCATTTAATGCAACATTATGACATCACGATCCATGCAATGCAGTATGCAATGCAAAATTATGACATCACAATCCATGCAATGCAGTATGCAATGCAAAATTATGACATCACAATCCATGCAATGCAGTATGCAATGCAAAATTATGACATCACAATCCATGCAAAGCATCATTTAATGCAACATTATGACATCACAATCCATGCAATGCAGTATTCAATGCAAAATTATGACATCACAATCCATGCAATGCAGTATGCAATGCAAAATTATGTCATCACAATCCATGCAATGCAGTATGCAATGCAAAATTATGACATCATAATCCATGCAAAGCATCATTTAATGCTAAAGTATGACATCACAATCCATGCAATGCAGTATGCAATGCAAAATTATGACATCACAATCCATGCAATGCAGTAAGCAATGCAAAATTATGACATCATAATCCATGCAAAGCATCATTTAATGCAGAAGTATGACATCACAATCCATGCACTGCAAAATTATGACATCACAATCCATGCAATGCAGTATGCAATGCAAAATTATGACATCATAATCCATGCAAAGCATCATTTAATGCAAAATTATGTCATCACAATCCATGCAATGCAGTATGCAATGCAAAATTATGACATCACAATCCATGCAAAGCATCATTTAATGCAACATTATGACATCACAATCCATGCAATGCAGTATGCAATGCAAAATTATGACATCACAATCCATGCAATGCAGTATGCAATGCAAAATTATGACATCACAATCCATGCAATGCAGTATGCAATGCAAAATTATGACATCACAATCCATGCAAAGCATCATTTAATGCAACATTATGACATCACGATCCATGCAATGCAAAATTATGACATCACAATCCATGCAATGCAGTATGCAATGCAAAATTATGACATCACACTCCATGCAATGCAGTATGCAATGCAAAATTATGACATCACAATCCATGCAAAGCATCATTTAATGCAACATTATGACATCACAATCCATGCAATGCAGTATGCAATGCAAAATTATGACATCACAATCCATGCAATGCAGTATGCAATGCAAAATTATGTCATCACAATCCATGCAATGCAGTATGCAATGCAAAATTATGACATCATAATCCATGCAAAGCATCATTTAATGCTAAAGTATGACATCACAATCCATGCAATGCAGTATGCAATGCAAAATTATGACATCACAATCCATGCAATGCAGTAAGCAATGCAAAATTATGACATCATAATCCATGCAAAGCATCATTTAATGCAAAATTATGACATCACAATCCATGCAATGCAGTATGCAATGCAAAATTATGACATCACAATCCATGCAATGCAGTATGCAATGCAAAATTATGACATCATAATCCATGCAAAGCATCATTTAATGCAGAAGTATGACATCACAATCCATGCAATGCAAAATTATGACATCACAATCCATGCAATGCAGTATGCAATGCAAAATTATGACATCACAATCCATGCAAAGCATCATTTAATGCAACATTATGACATCACAATCCATGCAATGCAGTATGCAATGCAAAATTATGACATCACAATCCATGCAATGCAGTATGCAATGCAAAATTATGACATCACAATCCATGCAAAGCATCATTTAATGCAACATTATGACATCACAATCCATGCAATGCAGTATGCAATGCAAAATTATGACATCACAATCCATGCAATGCAGTATGCAATGCAAAATTATGACATCACAATCCATGCAATGCAGTATGCAATGCAAACTTATGACATCACAATCCATGCAAAGCATCATTTAATGCAACATTATGACATCACAATCCATGCAATGCAGTATGCAATGCAAAATTATGACATCACAATCCATGCAATGCAGTATGCAATGCAAAATTATGACATCACAATCCATGCAATGCAGTATGCAATGCAAAATTATGACATCACAATCCATGCAAAGCATCATTTAATGCAACATTATGACATCACGATCCATGCAACGCAGTATGCAATGCAAAATGATGACATCACAATCCATGCAATGCAGTATGCAATGCAAAATTATGACATCACAATCCATGCAATGCAGTATGCAATGCAAAATTATGACATCACAATCCATGCAAAGCATCATTTAATGCTAAAGTATGACATCACAATCCATGCAATGCAGTATGCAATGCAAAATTATGACATCACAATCCATGCAATGCAGTAAGCAATGCAAAATTATGACATCATAATCCATGCAAAGCATCATTTAATGCAAAATTATGACATCACAATCCATGCAATGCAGTATGCAATGCAAAATTATGACATCACAATCCATGCAATGCAGTATGCAATGCAAAATTATGACATCATAATCCATGCAAAGCATCATTTAATGCAGAAGTATGACATCACAATCCATGCAATGCAAAATTATGACATCACAATCCATGCAATGCAGTATGCAATGCAAAATTATGACATCATAATCCATGCAAAGCATCATTTAATGCAAAATTATGACATCACAATCCATGCAATGCAGTATGCAATGCAAAATTATGACATCACAATCCATGCAAAGCATCATTTAATGCAACATTATGACATCACAATCCATGCAATGCAGTATGCAATGCAAAATTATGACATCACAATCCATGCAAAGCATCATTCAATGCAACATTATGACATCACAATCCATGCAATGCAGTATGCAATGCAAAATTATGACATCACAATCCATGCAATGCAGTATGCAATGCAAAATTATGACATCACAATCCATGCAATGCAGTATGCAATGCTAAATTATGACATCATAATCCATGCAAAGCATCATTTAATGCTAAAGTATGACATCACAATCCATGCAATGCAGTATGCAATGCAAAATTATGACATCACAATCCATGCAAAGCAGTAAGCAATGCAAAATTATGACATCATAATCCATGCAAAGCATCATTTAATGCAAAATTATGACATCACAATCCATGCAATGCAGTATGCAATGCAAAATTATGACATCATAATCCATGCAAAGCATCATTTAATGCAGAAGTATGACATCACAATCCATGCAATGCAAAATTATGACATCACAATCCATGCAATGCAGTATGCAATGCAAAATTATGACATCATAATCCATGCAAAGCATCATTTAATGCAAAATTATGACATCACAATCCATGCAATGCAGTATGCAATGCAAAATTATGACATCACAATCCATGCAAAGCATCATTTAATGCAACATTATGACATCACAATCCAAGCAATGCAGTATGCAATGCAAAATTATGACATCACAATCCATGCAATGCAGTATGCAATGCAAAATTATGACATCACAATCCATGCAATGCAGTATGCAATGCAAAATTATGACATCACAATCCATGCAAAGCATCATTTAATGCAACATTATGACATCACAATCCATGCAATGCAGTATGCAATGCAAAATTATGACATCATAATCCATGCAAAGCATAATTTAATGCAAAAGTATGACATCACAGTCCATGCAATGCAAAATTATGACATCACAATCCATGCAATGCAGTATGCAATGCAAAATTATGACATCATAATCCATGCAAAGCATCATTTAATGCAAAATTATGACATCACAATCCATGCAAAGCATCATTTAATGCAACATTATGACATCACGATCCATGCAATGCAGTATGCAATGCAAAATTATGACATCACAATCCATGCAATGCAGTATGCAATGCAAAATTATGACATCACAATCCATGCAATGCAGTATGCAATGCAAAATTATGACATCACAATCCATGCAAAGCATCATTTAATGCAACATTATGACATCACAATCCATGCAATGCAGTATGCAATGCAAAATTATGACATCACAATCCATGCAATGCAGTATGCAATGCAAAATTATGACATCACAATCCATGCAAAGCATCATTTAATGCAAAAGTATGACATCACAATCCATGCAATGCAAAATTATGACATCACAATCCATGCAATGCAGTATGCAATGCAAAATTATGACATAATAATCCATGCAAAGCATCATTTAATGCAAAGTTATGACATCTCAATCCATGCAATGCAGTATGCAATGCAAAATTATGACATCACAATCCATGCAAAGCATCATTTAATGCAACATTATGACATCACAATCCATGCAATGCAGTATGCAATGCAAAATTATGACATCACAATCCATGCAATGCAGTATGCAATGCAAAATTATGACATCACAATCCATGCAATGCAGTATGCAATGCAAAATTATGACATCATAATCCATGCAAAGCATCATTTAATGCAGAAGTATGACATCACAATCCATGCAATGCAAAATTATGACATCACAATCCATGCAATGCAGTATGCAATGCAAAATTATGACATCATAATCCATGCAAAGCATCATTTAATGCAAAATTATGACATCACAATCCATGCAATGCAGTATGCAATGCAAAATTATGACATCACAATCCATGCAAAGCAGTAAGCAATGCAAAATTATGACATCATAATCCATGCAAAGCATCATTTAATGCAAAATTATGACATCACAATCCATGCAATGCAGTATGCAATGCAAAATTATGACATCATAATCCATGCAAAGCATCATTTAATGCAGAAGTATGACATCACAATCCATGCAATGCAAAATTATGACATCACAATCCATGCAATGCAGTATGCAATGCAAAATTATGACATCATAATCCATGCAAAGCATCATTTAATGCAAAATTATGACATCACAATCCATGCAATGCAGTATGCAATGCAAAATTATGACATCACAATCCATGCAAAGCATCATTTAATGCAACATTATGACATCACAATCCAAGCAATGCAGTATGCAATGCAAAATTATGACATCACAATCCATGCAATGCAGTATGCAATGCAAAATTATGACATCACAATCCATGCAATGCAGTATGCAATGCAAAATTATGACATCACAATCCATGCAAAGCATCATTTAATGCAACATTATGACATCACAATCCATGCAATGCAGTATGCAATGCAAAATTATGACATCATAATCCATGCAAAGCATAATTTAATGCAAAAGTATGACATCACAGTCCATGCAATGCAAAATTATGACATCACAATCCATGCAATGCAGTATGCAATGCAAAATTATGACATCATAATCCATGCAAAGCATCATTTAATGCAAAATTATGACATCACAATCCATGCAAAGCATCATTTAATGCAACATTATGACATCACGATCCATGCAATGCAGTATGCAATGCAAAATTATGACATCACAATCCATGCAATGCAGTATGCAATGCAAAATTATGACATCACAATCCATGCAATGCAGTATGCAATGCAAAATTATGACATCACAATCCATGCAAAGCATCATTTAATGCAACATTATGACATCACAATCCATGCAATGCAGTATGCAATGCAAAATTATGACATCACAATCCATGCAATGCAGTATGCAATGCAAAATTATGACATCACAATCCATGCAAAGCATCATTTAATGCAAAAGTATGACATCACAATCCATGCAATGCAAAATTATGACATCACAATCCATGCAATGCAGTATGCAATGCAAAATTATGACATAATAATCCATGCAAAGCATCATTTAATGCAAAGTTATGACATCTCAATCCATGCAATGCAGTATGCAATGCAAAATTATGACATCACAATCCATGCAAAGCAGTAAGCAATGCAAAATTATGACATCATAATCCATGCAAAGCATCATTTAATGCAAAATTATGACATCACAATCCATGCAATGCAGTATGCAATGCAAAATTATGACATCATAATCCATGCAAAGCATCATTTAATGCAGAAGTATGACATCACAATCCATGCAATGCAAAATTATGACATCACAATCCATGCAATGCAGTATGCAATGCAAAATTATGACATCATAATCCATGCAAAGCATCATTTAATGCAAAATTATGACATCACAATCCATGCAATGCAGTATGCAATGCAAAATTATGACATCACAATCCATGCAAAGCATCATTTAATGCAACATTATGACATCACAATCCAAGCAATGCAGTATGCAATGCAAAATTATGACATCACAATCCATGCAATGCAGTATGCAATGCAAAATTATGACATCACAATCCATGCAATGCAGTATGCAATGCAAAATTATGACATCACAATCCATGCAAAGCATCATTTAATGCAACATTATGACATCACAATCCATGCAATGCAGTATGCAATGCAAAATTATGACATCATAATCCATGCAAAGCATAATTTAATGCAAAAGTATGACATCACAGTCCATGCAATGCAAAATTATGACATCACAATCCATGCAATGCAGTATGCAATGCAAAATTATGACATCATAATCCATGCAAAGCATCATTTAATGCAAAATTATGACATCACAATCCATGCAAAGCATCATTTAATGCAACATTATGACATCACGATCCATGCAATGCAGTATGCAATGCAAAATTATGACATCACAATCCATGCAATGCAGTATGCAATGCAAAATTATGACATCACAATCCATGCAATGCAGTATGCAATGCAAAATTATGACATCACAATCCATGCAAAGCATCATTTAATGCAACATTATGACATCACAATCCATGCAATGCAGTATGCAATGCAAAATTATGACATCACAATCCATGCAATGCAGTATGCAATGCAAAATTATGACATCACAATCCATGCAAAGCATCATTTAATGCAAAAGTATGACATCACAATCCATGCAATGCAAAATTATGACATCACAATCCATGCAATGCAGTATGCAATGCAAAATTATGACATAATAATCCATGCAAAGCATCATTTAATGCAAAGTTATGACATCTCAATCCATGCAATGCAGTATGCAATGCAAAATTATGACATCACAATCCATGCAAAGCATCATTTAATGCAACATTATGACATCACAATCCATGCAATGCAGTATGCAATGCAAAATTATGACATCACAATCCATGCAATGCAGTATGCAATGCAAAATTATGACATCACAATCCATGCAATGCAGTATGCAATGCAAAATTATGACATCATAATCCATGCAAAGCATCATTTAATGCAAAATTATGACATCACAATCCATGCAATGCAGTATGCAATGCAAAATTATGACATCACAATCCATGCAAAGCATCATTTAATGCAACATTATGACATCACGATCCATGCAATGCAGTATGCAATGCAAAATTATGACATCACAATCCATGCAATGCAGTATGCAATGCAAAATTATGACATCACAATCCATGCAATGCAGTATGCAATGCAAAATTATGACATCACAATCCATGCAAAGCATCATTTAATGCAACATTATGACATCACAATCCATGCAATGCAGTATGCAATGCAAAATTATGACATCACAATCCATGCAATGCAGTATGCAATGCAAAATTATGACATCACAATCCATGCAATGCAGTATGCAATGCAAAATTATGACATCACAATCCATGCAAAGCATCATTTAATGCAACATTATGACATCACGATCCATGCAATGCAGTATGCAATGCAAAATTATGACATCACAATCCATGCAATGCAGTATGCAATGCAAAATTATGACATCACAATCCATGCAATGCAGTATGCAATGCAAAATTATGACATCACAATCCATGCAAAGCATCATTTAATGCAACATTATGACATCACAATCCATGCAATGCAGTATGCAATGCAAAATTATGACATCACAATCCATGCAATGCAGTATGCAATGCAAAATTATGACATCACAATCCATGCAATGCAGTATGCAATGCAAAATTATGACATCATAATCCATGCAAAGCATCATTTAATGCAAAAGTATGACATCACAATCCATGCAATGCAAAATTATGACATCACAATCCATGCAATGCAGTATGCAATGCAAAATTATGACATAATAATCCATGCAAAGCATCATTTAATGCAAAGTTATGACATCTCAATCCATGCAATGCAGTATGCAATGCAAAATTATGACATCATAATCCATGCAAAGCATAATTTAATGCAAAAGTATGACATCACAGTCCATGCAATGCAAAATTATGACATCACAATCCATGCAATGCAGTATGCAATGCAAAATTATGACATCATAATCCATGCAAAGCATCATTTAATGCAAAATTATGACATCACAATCCATGCAATGCAGTATGCAATGCAAAATTATGACATCACAATCCATGCAAAGCATCATTTAATGCAACATTATGACATCACGATCCATGCAATGCAGTATGCAATGCAAAATTATGACATCACAATCCATGCAATGCAGTATGCAATGCAAAATTATGACATCACAATCCATGCAATGCAGTATGCAATGCAAAATTATGACATCACAATCCATGCAAAGCATCATTTAATGCAACATTATGACATCACAATCCATGCAATGCAGTATGCAATGCAAAATTATGACATCACAATCCATGCAATGCAGTATGCAATGCAAAATTATGACATCACAATCCATGCAAAGCATCATTTAATGCAAAAGTATGACATCACAATCCATGCAATGCAAAATTATGACATCACAATCCATGCAATGCAGTATGCAATGCAAAATTATGACATAATAATCCATGCAAAGCATCATTTAATGCAAAGTTATGACATCTCAATCCATGCAATGCAGTATGCAATGCAAAATTATGACATCATAATCCATGCAAAGCATAATTTAATGCAAAAGTATGACATCACAGTCCATGCAATGCAAAATTATGACATCACAATCCATGCAATGCAGTATGCAATGCAAAATTATGACATCATAATCCATGCAAAGCATCATTTAATGCAAAATTATGACATCACAATCCATGCAATGCAGTATGCAATGCAAAATTATGACATCACAATCCATGCAAAGCATCATTTAATGCAACATTATGACATCACGATCCATGCAATGCAGTATGCAATGCAAAATTATGACATCACAATCCATGCAATGCAGTATGCAATGCAAAATTATGACATCACAATCCATGCAATGCAGTATGCAATGCAAAATTATGACATCACAATCCATGCAAAGCATCATTTAATGCAACATTATGACATCACAATCCATGCAATGCAGTATGCAATGCAAAATTATGACATCACAATCCATGCAATGCAGTATGCAATGCAAAATTATGACATCACAATCCATGCAAAGCATCATTTAATGCAAAAGTATGACATCACAATCCATGCAATGCAAAATTATGACATCACAATCCATGCAATGCAGTATGCAATGCAAAATTATGACATCACAATCCATGCAATGCAGTATGCAATGCAAAATTATGACATCACAATCCATGCAAAGCATCATTTAATGCAACATTATGACATCACGATCCATGCAATGCAGTATGCAATGCAAAATTATGACATCACAATCCATGCAATGCAGTATGCAATGCAAAATTATGACATCACAATCCATGCAATGCAGTATGCAATGCAAAATTATGACATCACAATCCATGCAAAGCATCATTTAATGCAACATTATGACATCACAATCCATGCAATGCAGTATGCAATGCAAAATTATGACATCACAATCCATGCAATGCAGTATGCAATGCAAAATTATGACATCACAATCCATGCAATGCAGTATGCAATGCAAAATTATGACATCATAATCCATGCAAAGCATCATTTAATGCAAAAGTATGACATCACAATCCATGCAATGCAAAATTATGACATCACAATCCATGCAATGCAGTATGCAATGCAAAATTATGACATAATAATCCATGCAAAGCATCATTTAATGCAAAGTTATGACATCTCAATCCATGCAATGCAGTATGCAATGCAAAATTATGACATCACAATCCATGCAAAGCATCATTTAATGCAACATTATGACATCACAATCCATGCAATGCAGTATGCAATGCAAAATTATGACATCACAATCCATGCAATGCAGTATGCAATGCAAAATTATGACATCACAATCCATGCAATGCAGTATGCAATGCAAAATTATGACATCATAATCCATGCAAAGCATCATTTAATGCAAAATTATGACATCACAATCCATGCAATGCAGTATGCAATGCAAAATTATGACATCACAATCCATGCAAAGCATCATTTAATGCAACATTATGACATCACAATCCATGCAATGCAGTATGCAATGCAAAATTATGACATCACAATCCATGCAATGCAGTATGCAATGCAAAATTATGACATCACAATCCATGCAATGCAGTATGCAATGCAAAATTATGACATCACAATCCATGCAAAGCATCATTTAATGCAACATTATGACATCACAATCCATGCAATGCAGTATGCAATGCAAAATTATGACATCACAATCCATGCAATGCAGTATGCAATGCAAAATTATGACATCACAATCCATGCAATGCAGTATGCAATGCAAAATTATGACATCATAATCCATGCAAAGCATCATTTAATGCAAAATTATGACATCACAATCCATGCAATGCAGTATGCAATGCAAAATTATGACATCACAATCCATGCAAAGCATCATTTAATGCAAAAGTATGACATCACAATCCATGCAATGCAAAATTATGACATCACAATCCATGCAATGCAGTATGCAATGCAAAATTATGACATCATAATCCATGCAAAGCATCATTTAATGCAAAATTATGACATCACAATCCATGCAAAGCATCATTTAATGCAAAAGTATGACATCACAATCCATGCAATGCAAAATTATGACATCACAATTCATGCAATGCAGTATGCAATGCAAAATTATGACATCACAATCCATGCAAAGCATCATTTAATGCAACATTATGACATCACGATCCATGCAATGCAGTATGCAATGCAAAATTATGACATCACAATCCATGCAATGCAGTATGCAATGCAAAATTATGACATCACAATCCATGCAATGCAGTATGCAATGCAAAATTATGACATCACAATCCATGCAAAGCATCATTTAATGCAACATTATGACATCACAATCCATGCAATGCAGTATTCAATGCAAAATTATGACATCACAATCCATGCAATGCAGTATGCAATGCAAAATTATGTCATCACAATCCATGCAATGCAGTATGCAATGCAAAATTATGACATCATAATCCATGCAAAGCATCATTTAATGCTAAAGTATGACATCACAATCCATGCAATGCAGTATGCAATGCAAAATTATGACATCACAATCCATGCAATGCAGTAAGCAATGCAAAATTATGACATCATAATCCATGCAAAGCATCATTTAATGCAGAAGTATGACATCACAATCCATGCACTGCAAAATTATGACATCACAATCCATGCAATGCAGTATGCAATGCAAAATTATGACATCATAATCCATGCAAAGCATCATTTAATGCAAAATTATGTCATCACAATCCATGCAATGCAGTATGCAATGCAAAATTATGACATCACAATCCATGCAAAGCATCATTTAATGCAACATTATGACATCACAATCCATGCAATGCAGTATGCAATGCAAAATTATGACATCACAATCCATGCAATGCAGTATGCAATGCAAAATTATGACATCACAATCCATGCAATGCAGTATGCAATGCAAAATTATGACATCACAATCCATGCAAAGCATCATTTAATGCAACATTATGACATCACGATCCATGCAATGCAAAATTATGACATCACAATCCATGCAATGCAGTATGCAATGCAAAATTATGACATCACACTCCATGCAATGCAGTATGCAATGCAAAATTATGACATCACAATCCATGCAAAGCATCATTTAATGCAACATTATGACATCACAATCCATGCAATGCAGTATGCAATGCAAAATTATGACATCACAATCCATGCAATGCAGTATGCAATGCAAAATTATGACATCATAATCCATGCAAAGCATCATTTAATGCAAAATTATGTCATCACAATCCATGCAATGCAGTATGCAATGCAAAATTATGACATCACAATCCATGCAAAGCATCATTTAATGCAACATTATGACATCACAATCCATGCAATGCAGTATGCAATGCAAAATTATGACATCACAATCCATGCAATGCAGTATGCAATGCAAAATTATGACATCACAATCCATGCAATGCAGTATGCAATGCAAAATTATGACATCACAATCCATGCAAAGCATCATTTAATGCAACATTATGACATCACGATCCATGCAATGCAAAATTATGACATCACAATCCATGCAATGCAGTATGCAATGCAAAATTATGACATCACACTCCATGCAATGCAGTATGCAATGCAAAATTATGACATCACAATCCATGCAAAGCATCATTTAATGCAACATTATGACATCACAATCCATGCAATGCAGTATGCAATGCAAAATTATGACATCATAATCCATGCAAAGCATCATTTAATGCAGAAGTATGACATCACAATCCATGCAATGCAAAATTATGACATCACAATCCATGCAATGCAGTATGCAATGCAAAATTATGACATCACAATCCATGCAAAGCATCATTTAATGCAACATTATGACATCACAATCCATGCAATGCAGTATGCAATGCAAAATTATGACATCACAATCCATGCAATGCAGTATGCAATGCAAAATTATGACATCACAATCCATGCAAAGCATCATTTAATGCAACATTATGACATCACAATCCATGCAATGCAGTATGCAATGCAAAATTATGACATCACAATCCATGCAATGCAGTATGCAATGCAAAATTATGACATCACAATCCATGCAATGCAGTATGCAATGCAAACTTATGACATCACAATCCATGCAAAGCATCATTTAATGCAACATTATGACATCACAATCCATGCAATGCAGTATGCAATGCAAAATTATGACATCACAATCCATGCAATGCAGTATGCAATGCAAAATTATGACATCACAATCCATGCAATGCAGTATGCAATGCAAAATTATGACATCACAATCCATGCAAAGCATCATTTAATGCAACATTATGACATCACGATCCATGCAACGCAGTATGCAATGCAAAATGATGACATCACAATCCATGCAATGCAGTATGCAATGCAAAATTATGACATCACAATCCATGCAATGCAGTATGCAATGCAAAATTATGACATCACAATCCATGCAAAGCATCATTTAATGCTAAAGTATGACATCACAATCCATGCAATGCAGTATGCAATGCAAAATTATGACATCACAATCCATGCAATGCAGTAAGCAATGCAAAATTATGACATCATAATCCATGCAAAGCATCATTTAATGCAAAATTATGACATCACAATCCATGCAATGCAGTATGCAATGCAAAATTATGACATCACAATCCATGCAATGCAGTATGCAATGCAAAATTATGACATCATAATCCATGCAAAGCATCATTTAATGCAGAAGTATGACATCACAATCCATGCAATGCAAAATTATGACATCACAATCCATGCAATGCAGTATGCAATGCAAAATTATGACATCATAATCCATGCAAAGCATCATTTAATGCAAAATTATGACATCACAATCCATGCAATGCAGTATGCAATGCAAAATTATGACATCACAATCCATGCAAAGCATCATTTAATGCAACATTATGACATCACAATCCATGCAATGCAGTATGCAATGCAAAATTATGACATCACAATCCATGCAAAGCATCATTCAATGCAACATTATGACATCACAATCCATGCAATGCAGTATGCAATGCAAAATTATGACATCACAATCCATGCAATGCAGTATGCAATGCAAAATTATGACATCACAATCCATGCAATGCAGTATGCAATGCTAAATTATGACATCATAATCCATGCAAAGCATCATTTAATGCTAAAGTATGACATCACAATCCATGCAATGCAGTATGCAATGCAAAATTATGACATCACAATCCATGCAAAGCAGTAAGCAATGCAAAATTATGACATCATAATCCATGCAAAGCATCATTTAATGCAAAATTATGACATCACAATCCATGCAATGCAGTATGCAATGCAAAATTATGACATCATAATCCATGCAAAGCATCATTTAATGCAGAAGTATGACATCACAATCCATGCAATGCAAAATTATGACATCACAATCCATGCAATGCAGTATGCAATGCAAAATTATGACATCATAATCCATGCAAAGCATCATTTAATGCAAAATTATGACATCACAATCCATGCAATGCAGTATGCAATGCAAAATTATGACATCACAATCCATGCAAAGCATCATTTAATGCAACATTATGACATCACAATCCAAGCAATGCAGTATGCAATGCAAAATTATGACATCACAATCCATGCAATGCAGTATGCAATGCAAAATTATGACATCACAATCCATGCAATGCAGTATGCAATGCAAAATTATGACATCACAATCCATGCAAAGCATCATTTAATGCAACATTATGACATCACAATCCATGCAATGCAGTATGCAATGCAAAATTATGACATCACAATCCATGCAATGCAGTATGCAATGCAAAATTATGACATCACAATCCATGCAAAGCATCATTTAATGCAAAAGTATGACATCACAATCCATGCAATGCAAAATTATGACATCACAATCCATGCAATGCAGTATGCAATGCAAAATTATGACATAATAATCCATGCAAAGCATCATTTAATGCAAAGTTATGACATCTCAATCCATGCAATGCAGTATGCAATGCAAAATTATGACATCATAATCCATGCAAAGCATAATTTAATGCAAAAGTATGACATCACAGTCCATGCAATGCAAAATTATGACATCACAATCCATGCAATGCAGTATGCAATGCAAAATTATGACATCATAATCCATGCAAAGCATCATTTAATGCAAAATTATGACATCACAATCCATGCAATGCAGTATGCAATGCAAAATTATGACATCACAATCCATGCAAAGCATCATTTAATGCAACATTATGACATCACGATCCATGCAATGCAGTATGCAATGCAAAATTATGACATCACAATCCATGCAATGCAGTATGCAATGCAAAATTATGACATCACAATCCATGCAATGCAGTATGCAATGCAAAATTATGACATCACAATCCATGCAAAGCATCATTTAATGCAACATTATGACATCACAATCCATGCAATGCAGTATGCAATGCAAAATTATGACATCACAATCCATGCAATGCAGTATGCAATGCAAAATTATGACATCACAATCCATGCAAAGCATCATTTAATGCAAAAGTATGACATCACAATCCATGCAATGCAAAATTATGACATCACAATCCATGCAATGCAGTATGCAATGCAAAATTATGACATCACAATCCATGCAATGCAGTATGCAATGCAAAATTATGACATCACAATCCATGCAAAGCATCATTTAATGCAACATTATGACATCACGATCCATGCAATGCAGTATGCAATGCAAAATTATGACATCACAATCCATGCAATGCAGTATGCAATGCAAAATTATGACATCACAATCCATGCAATGCAGTATGCAATGCAAAATTATGACATCACAATCCATGCAAAGCATCATTTAATGCAACATTATGACATCACAATCCATGCAATGCAGTATGCAATGCAAAATTATGACATCACAATCCATGCAATGCAGTATGCAATGCAAAATTATGACATCACAATCCATGCAATGCAGTATGCAATGCAAAATTATGACATCATAATCCATGCAAAGCATCATTTAATGCAAAAGTATGACATCACAATCCATGCAATGCAAAATTATGACATCACAATCCATGCAATGCAGTATGCAATGCAAAATTATGACATAATAATCCATGCAAAGCATCATTTAATGCAAAGTTATGACATCTCAATCCATGCAATGCAGTATGCAATGCAAAATTATGACATCACAATCCATGCAAAGCATCATTTAATGCAACATTATGACATCACAATCCATGCAATGCAGTATGCAATGCAAAATTATGACATCACAATCCATGCAATGCAGTATGCAATGCAAAATTATGACATCACAATCCATGCAATGCAGTATGCAATGCAAAATTATGACATCATAATCCATGCAAAGCATCATTTAATGCAAAATTATGACATCACAATCCATGCAATGCAGTATGCAATGCAAAATTATGACATCACAATCCATGCAAAGCATCATTTAATGCAACATTATGACATCACAATCCATGCAATGCAGTATGCAATGCAAAATTATGACATCACAATCCATGCAATGCAGTATGCAATGCAAAATTATGACATCACAATCCATGCAATGCAGTATGCAATGCAAAATTATGACATCACAATCCATGCAAAGCATCATTTAATGCAACATTATGACATCACAATCCATGCAATGCAGTATGCAATGCAAAATTATGACATCACAATCCATGCAATGCAGTATGCAATGCAAAATTATGACATCACAATCCATGCAATGCAGTATGCAATGCAAAATTATGACATCATAATCCATGCAAAGCATCATTTAATGCAAAATTATGACATCACAATCCATGCAATGCAGTATGCAATGCAAAATTATGACATCACAATCCATGCAAAGCATCATTTAATGCAAAAGTATGACATCACAATCCATGCAATGCAAAATTATGACATCACAATCCATGCAATGCAGTATGCAATGCAAAATTATGACATCATAATCCATGCAAAGCATCATTTAATGCAAAATTATGACATCACAATCCATGCAAAGCATCATTTAATGCAAAAGTATGACATCACAATCCATGCAATGCAAAATTATGACATCACAATTCATGCAATGCAGTATGCAATGCAAAATTATGACATCACAATCCATGCAAAGCATCATTTAATGCAACATTATGACATCACGATCCATGCAATGCAGTATGCAATGCAAAATTATGACATCACAATCCATGCAATGCAGTATGCAATGCAAAATTATGACATCACAATCCATGCAATGCAGTATGCAATGCAAAATTATGACATCACAATCCATGCAAAGCATCATTTAATGCAACATTATGACATCACAATCCATGCAATGCAGTATTCAATGCAAAATTATGACATCACAATCCATGCAATGCAGTATGCAATGCAAAATTATGTCATCACAATCCATGCAATGCAGTATGCAATGCAAAATTATGACATCATAATCCATGCAAAGCATCATTTAATGCTAAAGTATGACATCACAATCCATGCAATGCAGTATGCAATGCAAAATTATGACATCACAATCCATGCAATGCAGTAAGCAATGCAAAATTATGACATCATAATCCATGCAAAGCATCATTTAATGCAGAAGTATGACATCACAATCCATGCACTGCAAAATTATGACATCACAATCCATGCAATGCAGTATGCAATGCAAAATTATGACATCATAATCCATGCAAAGCATCATTTAATGCAAAATTATGTCATCACAATCCATGCAATGCAGTATGCAATGCAAAATTATGACATCACAATCCATGCAAAGCATCATTTAATGCAACATTATGACATCACAATCCATGCAATGCAGTATGCAATGCAAAATTATGACATCACAATCCATGCAATGCAGTATGCAATGCAAAATTATGACATCACAATCCATGCAATGCAGTATGCAATGCAAAATTATGACATCACAATCCATGCAAAGCATCATTTAATGCAACATTATGACATCACGATCCATGCAATGCAAAATTATGACATCACAATCCATGCAATGCAGTATGCAATGCAAAATTATGACATCACACTCCATGCAATGCAGTATGCAATGCAAAATTATGACATCACAATCCATGCAAAGCATCATTTAATGCAACATTATGACATCACAATCCATGCAATGCAGTATGCAATGCAAAATTATGACATCACAATCCATGCAATGCAGTATGCAATGCAAAATTATGTCATCACAATCCATGCAATGCAGTATGCAATGCAAAATTATGACATCATAATCCATGCAAAGCATCATTTAATGCTAAAGTATGACATCACAATCCATGCAATGCAGTATGCAATGCAAAATTATGACATCACAATCCATGCAATGCAGTAAGCAATGCAAAATTATGACATCATAATCCATGCAAAGCATCATTTAATGCAAAATTATGACATCACAATCCATGCAATGCAGTATGCAATGCAAAATTATGACATCACAATCCATGCAATGCAGTATGCAATGCAAAATTATGACATCATAATCCATGCAAAGCATCATTTAATGCAGAAGTATGACATCACAATCCATGCAATGCAAAATTATGACATCACAATCCATGCAATGCAGTATGCAATGCAAAATTATGACATCACAATCCATGCAAAGCATCATTTAATGCAACATTATGACATCACAATCCATGCAATGCAGTATGCAATGCAAAATTATGACATCACAATCCATGCAATGCAGTATGCAATGCAAAATTATGACATCACAATCCATGCAAAGCATCATTTAATGCAACATTATGACATCACAATCCATGCAATGCAGTATGCAATGCAAAATTATGACATCACAATCCATGCAATGCATTATGCAATGCAAAATTATGACATCACAATCCATGCAATGCAGTATGCAATGCAAACTTATGACATCACAATCCATGCAAAGCATCATTTAATGCAACATTATGACATCACAATCCATGCAATGCAGTATGCAATGCAAAATTATGACATCACAATCCATGCAATGCAGTATGCAATGCAAAATTATGACATCACAATCCATGCAATGCAGTATGCAATGCAAAATTATGACATCACAATCCATGCAAAGCATCATTTAATGCAACATTATGACATCACGATCCATGCAACGCAGTATGCAATGCAAAATGATGACATCACAATCCATGCAATGCAGTATGCAATGCAAAATTATGACATCACAATCCATGCAATGCAGTATGCAATGCAAAATTATGACATCACAATCCATGCAAAGCATCATTTAATGCTAAAGTATGACATCACAATCCATGCAATGCAGTATGCAATTCAAAATTATGACATCACAATCCATGCAATGCAGTAAGCAATGCAAAATTATGACATCATAATCCATGCAAAGCATCATTTAATGCAAAATTATGACATCACAATCCATGCAATGCAGTATGCAATGCAAAATTATGACATCACAATCCATGCAATGCAGTATGCAATGCAAAATTATGACATCATAATCCATGCAAAGCATCATTTAATGCAGAAGTATGACATCACAATCCATGCAATGCAAAATTATGACATCACAATCCATGCAATGCAGTATGCAATGCAAAATTATGACATCATAATCCATGCAAAGCATCATTTAATGCAAAATTATGACATCACAATCCATGCAATGCAGTATGCAATGCAAAATTATGACATCACAATCCATGCAAAGCATCATTTAATGCAACATTATGACATCACAATCCATGCAATGCAGTATGCAATGCAAAATTATGACATCACAATCCATGCAAAGCATCATTCAATGCAACATTATGACATCACAATCCATGCAATGCAGTATGCAATGCAAAATTATGACATCACAATCCATGCAATGCAGTATGCAATGCAAAATTATGACATCACAATCCATGCAATGCAGTATGCAATGCTAAATTATGACATCATAATCCATGCAAAGCATCATTTAATGCTAAAGTATGACATCACAATCCATGCAATGCAGTATGCAATGCAAAATTATGACATCACAATCCATGCAAAGCAGTAAGCAATGCAAAATCATGACATCATAATCCATGCAAAGCATCATTTAATGCAAAATTATGACATCACAATCCATGCAATGCAGTATGCAATGCAAAATTATGACATCATAATCCATGCAAAGCATCATTTAATGCAGAAGTATGACATCACAATCCATGCAATGCAAAATTATGACATCACAATCCATGCAATGCAGTATGCAATGCAAAATTATGACATCATAATCCATGCAAAGCATCATTTAATGCAAAATTATGACATCACAATCCATGCAATGCAGTATGCAATGCAAAATTATGACATCACAATCCATGCAAAGCATCATTTAATGCAACATTATGACATCACAATCCAAGCAATGCAGTATGCAATGCAAAATTATGACATCACAATCCATGCAATGCAGTATGCAATGCAAAATTATGACATCACAATCCATGCAAAGCATCATTTAATGCAACATTATGACATCACAATCCATGCAATGCAGTATGCAATGCAAAATTATGACATCACAATCCATGCAATGCAGTATGCAATGCAAAATTATGACATCACAATCCATGCAATGCAGTATGCAATGCAAACTTATGACATCACAATCCATGCAAAGCATCATTTAATGCAACATTATGACATCACAATCCATGCAATGCAGTATGCAATGCAAAATTATGACATCACAATCCATGCAATGCAGTATGCAATGCAAAATTATGACATCACAATCCATGCAATGCAGTATGCAATGCAAAATTATGACATCACAATCCATGCAAAGCATCATTTAATGCAACATTATGACATCACGATCCATGCAACGCAGTATGCAATGCAAAATGATGACATCACAATCCATGCAATGCAGTATGCAATGCAAAATTATGACATCACAATCCATGCAATGCAGTATGCAATGCAAAATTATGACATCACAATCCATGCAAAGCATCATTTAATGCTAAAGTATGACATCACAATCCATGCAATGCAGTATGCAATGCAAAATTATGACATCACAATCCATGCAATGCAGTAAGCAATGCAAAATTATGACATCATAATCCATGCAAAGCATCATTTAATGCAAAATTATGACATCACAATCCATGCAATGCAGTATGCAATGCAAAATTATGACATCACAATCCATGCAATGCAGTATGCAATGCAAAATTATGACATCATAATCCATGCAAAGCATCATTTAATGCAGAAGTATGACATCACAATCCATGCAATGCAAAATTATGACATCACAATCCATGCAATGCAGTATGCAATGCAAAATTATGACATCATAATCCATGCAAAGCATCATTTAATGCAAAATTATGACATCACAATCCATGCAATGCAGTATGCAATGCAAAATTATGACATCACAATCCATGCAAAGCATCATTTAATGCAACATTATGACATCACAATCCATGCAATGCAGTATGCAATGCAAAATTATGACATCACAATCCATGCAATGCAGTATGCAATGCAAAATTATGACATCACAATCCATGCAATGCAGTATGCAATGCAAAATTATGACATCACAATCCATGCAATGCAGTATGCAATGCAAAATTATGACATCACAATCCATGCAAAGCATCATTTAATGCAAAATTATGACATCACAATCCATGCAATGCAGTATGCAATGCAAAATTATGACATCACAATCCATGCAAAGCATCATTTAATGCAAAATTATGACATCACAATCCATGCAATGCAGTATGCAATGCAAAATTATGACATCACAATCCATGCAATGCAGTATGCAATGCAAAATTATGACATCACAATCCATGCAAAGCATCATTTAATGCAACATTATGACATCACAATCCATGCAATGCAGTATGCAATGCAAAATTATGACATCACAATCCATGCAATGCAGTATGCAATGCAAAATTATGACATCACAATCCATGCAAAGCATCATTTATGCAGAAGTATGACATCACAATAAATGCAATGCAAAATTATGACATCACAATCCATGCAATGCAGTATGCAATGCAAAATTATGACATCATAATCCATGCAAAGCATCATTTAATGCAAAATTATGACATCACAATCCATGCAATGCAGTATGCAATGCAAAATTATGACATCACAATCCATGCAAAGCATCATTTAATGCAACATTATGACATCACAATCCATGCAATGCAGTATGCAATGCAAAATTATGACATCACAATCCATGCAATGCAGTATGCAATGCAAAATTATGACATCACAATCCATGCAATGCAGTATGCAATGCAAAATTATGACATCACAATCCATGCAAAGCATCATTTAATGCAACATTATGACATCACAATCCATGCAATGCAGTATGCAATGCAAAATTATGACATCACAATCCATGCAATGCAGTATGCAATGCAAAATTATGACATCACAATCCATGCAATGCAGTATGCAATGCAAAATTATGACATCACAATCCATGCAAAGCATCATTTAATGCAACATTATGACATCACAATCCATGCAATGCAGTATGCAATGCAAAATTATGACATCACAATCCATGCAATGCAGTATGCAATGCAAAATTATGACATCACAATCCATGCAATGCAGTATGCAATGCAAAATTATGACATCACAATCCATGCAAAGCATCATTTAATGCAACATTATGACATCACGATCCATGCAATGCAGTATGCAATGCAAAATTATGACATCACAATCCATGCAATGCAGTATGCAATGCAAAATTATGACATCACAATCCATGCAATGCAGTATGCAATGCAAAATTATGACATCACAATCCATGCAAAGCATCATTTAATGCAACATTATGACATCACAATACATGCAATGCAGTATGCAATGCAAAATTATGACATCACAATCCATGCAATGCAGTATGCAATGCAAAATTATGTCATCACAATCCATGCAATGCAGTTTGCAATGCTAAATTATGACATCATAATCCATGCAAAGCATCATTTAATGCTAAAGTATGACATCACAATCCATGCAATGCAGTATGCAATGCAAAATTATGACATCACAATCCATGCAATGCAGTAAGCAATGCAAAATTATGACATCATAATCCATGCAAAGCATCATTTAATGCAAAATTATGACATCACAATCCATGCAATGCAGTATGCAATGCAAAATTATGACATCACAATCCATGCAATGCAGTATGCAATGCAAAATTATGACATCATAATCCATGCAAAGCATCATTTAATGCAGAAGTATGACATCACAATCCATGCAATGCAAAATTATGACATCACAATCCATGCAATGCAGTATGCAATGCAAAATTATGACATCATAATCCATGCAAAGCATCATTTAATGCAGAAGTATGACATCACAATCCATGCAATGCAAAATTATGACATCACAATCCATGCAATGCAGTATGCAATGCAAAATTATGACATCACAATCCATGCAAAGCATCATTTAATGCAACATTATGACATAACAATCCATGCAATGCAGTATGCAATGCAAAATTATGACATCACAATCCATGCAATGCAGTATGCAATGCAAAATTATGACATCACAATCCATGCAAAGCATCATTTAATGCAACATTATGACATCACAATCCATGCAATGCAGTATGCAATGCAAAATTATGACATCACAATCCATGCAATGCAGTATGCAATGCAAAATTATGACATCACAATCCATGCAATGCAGTATGCAATGCAAAATTATGACATCACAATCCATGCAAAGCATCATTTAATGCAACATTATGACATCACAATCCATGCAATGCAGTATGCAATGCAAAATTATGACATCACAATCCATGCAATGCAGTATGCAATGCAAAATTATGACATCACAATCCATGCAATGCAGTATGCAATGCAAAATTATGACATCATAATCCATGCAAAGCATCATTTAATGCAACATTATGACATCACAATCCATGCAATGCAAAATTATGACATCACAATCCATGCAATGCAGTATGCAATGCAAAATTATGACATCACAATCCATGCAATGCAGTATGCAATGCAAAATTATGACATCATAATCCATGCAAAGCATCATTTAATGCAAAATTATTACATCACAATCCATGCAATGCAGTATGCAATGCAAAATTATGACATCACAATCCATGCAAAGCATCATTTAATGCAACATTATGACATCACAATCCATGCAATGCAGTATGCAATGCAAAATTATGACATCACAATCCATGCAATGCAGTATGCAATGGCAAAATTATGCAATGCAAAATTATGACATCACAATCCATGCAATGCAGTATGCAATGCAAAATTATGACATCATAATCCATGCAAAGCATCATTTAATGCAAAAGTATGACATCACAATCCATGCAATGCAAAATTATGACATCACAATCCATGCAATGCAGTATGCAATGCAAAATTGTGACATCATAATCCATGCAAAGCATCATTTAATGCAAAATTATGACATCACAATCCATGCAATGCAGTATGCAATGCAAAATTATGACATCACAATCCATGCAAAGCATCATTTAATGCAACATTATGACATCACGATCCATGCAATGCAGTATGCAATGCAAAATTATGACATCACAATCCATGCAATGCAGTATGCAATGCAAAATTATGACATCACAATCCATGCAATGCAGTATGCAATGCAAAATTATGACATCACAATCCATGCAAAGCATCATTTAATGCAACATTATGACATCACAATCCATGCAATGCAGTATGCAATGCAAAATTATGACATCACAATCCATGCAATGCAGTATGCAATGTAAAATTATGTCATCACAATCCATGCAATGCAGTATGCAATGCAAAATTATGACATCATAATCCATGCAAAGCATCATTTAATGCTAAAGTATGACATCACAATCCATGCAATGCAGTATGCAATGCAAAATTATGACATCACAATCCATGCAATGCAGTAAGCAATGCAAAATTATGACATCATAATCCATGCAAAGCATCATTTAATGCAAAATTATGACATCACAATCCATGCAATGCAGTATGCAATGCAAAATTATAACATCACAATCCATGCAATGCAGTATGCAATGCAAAATTATGACATCATAATCCATGCAAAGCATCATTTAATGCAGAAGTATGACATCACAATCCATGCAATGCAAAATTATGACATCACAATCCATGCAATGCAGTATGCAATGCAAAATTATGACATCATAATCCATGCAAAGCATCATTTAATGCAAAATTATGACATCACAATCCATGCAATGCAGTATGCAATGCAAAATTATGACATCACAATCCATGCAAAGCATCATTTAATGCAACATTATGACATCACAATCCATGCAATGCAGTATGCAATGCAAAAGTATGACATCACAATCCATGCAATGCAGTATGCAATGCAAAATTATGACATCACAATCCATGCAATGCAGTATGCAATGCAAAATTATGACATCACAATCCATGCAAAGCATCATTTAATGCAACATTATGACATCACGATCCATGCAATGCAGTATGCAATGCAAAATTATGACATCACAATCCATGCAATGCAGTATGCAATGCAAACTTATGACATCACAATCCATGCAATGCAGTATGCAATGCAAAATTATGACATCACAATCCATGCAAAGCATCATTTAATGCAACATTATGACATCACAATCCATGCAATGCAGTATGCAATGCAAAATTATGACATCACAATCCATGCAATGCAGTATGCAATGCAAAATTATGTCATCACAATCCATGCAATGCAGTATGCAATGCTAACTTATGACATCATAATCCATGCAAAGCATCATTTAATGCTAAAGTATGACATCACAATCCATGCAATGCAGTATGCAATGCAAAATTATGACATCACAATCCATGCAATGCAGTAAGTAATGCAAAATTATGACATCATAATCCATGCAAATCATCATTTAATGCAAAATTATGACATCACAATCCATGCAATGCAGTATGCAATGCAAAATTATGACATCACAATCCATGCAATGCAGTATGCAATGCAAAATTATGACATCACAATCCATGCAAAGCATCATTTAATGCAACATTATGACATCACAATCCATGCAATGCAGTATGCAATGCAAAATTATGACATCACAATCCATGCAATGCAGTATGCAATGCAAAATTATGACATCACAATCCATGCAAAGCATCATTTAATGCAACATTATGACATCACAATCCATGCAATGCAGTATGCAATGCAAAATTATGACATCACAATCCATGCAATGCAGTATGCAATGCAAAATTATGACATCACAATCCATGCAATGCAGTATGCAATACAAAATTATGACATCACAATCCATGCAAAGCATCATTCAATGCAACATTATGACATCACAATCCATGCAATGCAGTATGCAATGCAAAATTATGACATCACAATCCATGCAATGCAGTATGCAATGCAAAATTATGACATCACAATCCATGCAATGCAGTATGCAATGCTAAATTATGACATCATAATCCATGCAAAGCATCATTTAATGCTAAAGTATGACATCACAATCCATGCAATGCAGTATGCAATGCAAAATTATGACATCACAATCCATGCAAAGCAGTAAGCAATGCAAAATTATGACATCATAATCCATGCAAAGCATCATTTAATGCAAAATTATGACATCACAATCCATGCAATGCAGTATGCAATGCAAAATTATGACATCATAATCCATGCAAAGCATCATTTAATGCAGAAGTATGACATCACAATCCATGCAATGCAAAATTATGACATCACAATCCATGCAATGCAGTATGCAATGCAAAATTATGACATCATAATCCATGCAAAGCATCATTTAATGCAAAATTATGACATCACAATCCATGCAATGCAGTATGCAATGCAAAATTATGACATCACAATCCATGCAAAGCATCATTTAATGCAACATTATGACATCACAATCCAAGCAATGCAGTATGCAATGCAAAATTATGACATCACAATCCATGCAATGCAGTATGCAATGCAAAATTATGACATCACAATCCATGCAAAGCATCATTTAATGCAACATTATGACATCACAATCCATGCAATGCAGTATGCAATGCAAAATTATGACATCACAATCCATGCAATGCAGTATGCAATGCAAAATTATGACATCACAATCCATGCAATGCAGTATGCAATGCAAACTTATGACATCACAATCCATGCAAAGCATCATTTAATGCAACATTATGACATCACAATCCATGCAATGCAGTATGCAATGCAAAATTATGACATCACAATCCATGCAATGCAGTATGCAATGCAAAATTATGACATCACAATCCATGCAATGCAGTATGCAATGCAAAATTATGACATCACAATCCATGCAAAGCATCATTTAATGCAACATTATGACATCACGATCCATGCAACGCAGTATGCAATGCAAAATGATGACATCACAATCCATGCAATGCAGTATGCAATGCAAAATTATGACATCACAATCCATGCAATGCATCATTTAATGCTAAAGTATGACATCACAATCCATGCAATGCAGTATGCAATGCAAAATTATGACATCACAATCCATGCAATGCAGTAAGCAATGCAAAATTATGACATCATAATCCATGCAAAGCATCATTTAATGCAAAATTATGACATCACAATCCATGCAATGCAGTATGCAATGCAAAATTATGACATCACAATCCATGCAATGCAGTATGCAATGCAAAATTATGACATCATAATCCATGCAAAGCATCATTTAATGCAGAAGTATGACATCACAATCCATGCAATGCAAAATTATGACATCACAATCCATGCAATGCAGTATGCAATGCAAAATTATGACATCATAATCCATGCAAAGCATCATTTAATGCAAAATTATGACATCACAATCCATGCAATGCAGTATGCAATGCAAAATTATGACATCACAATCCATGCAAAGCATCATTTAATGCAACATTATGACATCACAATCCATGCAATGCAGTATGCAATGCAAAATTATGACATCACAATCCATGCAATGCAGTATGCAATGCAAAATTATGACATCACAATCCATGCAATGCAGTATGCAATGCAAAATTATGACATCATAATCCATGCAAAGCATCATTTAATGCAAAATTATGACATCACAATCCATGCAATGCAGTATGCAATGCAAAATTATGACATCACAATCCATGCAAAGCATCATTTAATGCAAAATTATGACATCACAATCCATGCAATGCAGTATGCAATGCAAAATTATGACATCACAATCCATGCAATGCAGTATGCAATGCAAAATTATGACATCACAATCCATGCAAAGCATCATTTAATGCAACATTATGACATCACAATCCATGCAATGCAGTATGCAATGCAAAATTATGACATCACAATCCATGCAATGCAGTATGCAATGCAAAATTATGACATCACAATCCATGCAAAGCATCATTTATGCAGAAGTATGACATCACAATAAATGCAATGCAAAATTATGACATCACAATCCATGCAATGCAGTATGCAATGCAAAATTATGACATCATAATCCATGCAAAGCATCATTTAATGCAAAATTATGACATCACAATCCATGCAATGCAGTATGCAATGCAAAATTATGACATCACAATCCATGCAAAGCATCATTTAATGCAACATTATGACATCACAATCCATGCAATGCAGTATGCAATGCAAAATTATGACATCACAATCCATGCAATGCAGTATGCAATGCAAAATTATGACATCACAATCCATGCAATGCAGTATGCAATGCAAAATTATGACATCACAATCCATGCAAAGCATCATTTAATGCAACATTATGACATCACAATCCATGCAATGCAGTATGCAATGCAAAATTATGACATCACAATCCATGCAATGCAGTATGCAATGCAAAATTATGACATCACAATCCATGCAATGCAGTATGCAATGCAAAATTATGACATCACAATCCATGCAAAGCATCATTTAATGCAACATTATGACATCACAATACATGCAATGCAGTATGCAATGCAAAATTATGACATCACAATCCATGAAATGCAGTATGCAATGCAAAATTATGTCATCACAATCCATGCAATGCAGTTTGCAATGCTAAATTATGACATCATAATCCATGCAAAGCATCATTTAATGCTAAAGTATGACATCACAATCCATGCAATGCAGTATGCAATGCAAAATTATGACATCACAATCCATGCAATGCAGTAAGCAATGCAAAATTATGACATCATAATCCATGCAAAGCATCATTTAATGCAAAATTATGACATCACAATCCATGCAATGCAGTATGCAATGCAAAATTATGACATCACAATCCATGCAATGCAGTATGCAATGCAAAATTATGACATCATAATCCATGCAAAGCATCATTTAATGCAGAAGTATGACATCACAATCCATGCAATGCAAAATTATGACATCACAATCCATGCAATGCAGTATGCAATGCAAAATTATGACATCATAATCCATGCAAAGCATCATTTAATGCAAAATTATGACATCACAATCCATGCAATGCAGTATGCAATGCAAAATTATGACATCACAATCCATGCAAAGCATCATTTAATGCAACATTATGACATCACAATCCATGCAATGCAGTATGCAATGCAAAATTATGACATCACAATCCATGCAATGCAGTATGCAATGCAAAATTATGACATCACAATCCATGCAATGCAGTATGCAATGCAAAATTATGACATCATAATCCATGCAAAGCATCATTTAATGCTAAAGTATGACATCACAATCCATGCAATGCAGTATGCAATGCAAAATTATGACATCACAATCCATGCAATGCAGTAAGCAATGCAAAATTATGACATCATAATCCATGCAAAGCATCATTTAATGCAAAATTATGACATCACAATCCATGCAATGCAGTATGCAATGCAAAATTATGACATCACAATCCATGCAATGCAGTATGCAATGCAAAATTATGACATCATAATCCATGCAAAGCATCATTTAATGCAGAAGTATGACATCACAATCCATGCAATGCAAAATTATGACATCACAATCCATGCAATGCAGTATGCAATGCAAAATTATGACATCATAATCCATGCAAAGCATCATTTAATGCAAAATTATGACATCACAATCCATGCAATGCAGTATGCAATGCAAAATTATGACATCACAATCCATGCAAAGCATCATTTAATGCAACATTATGACATCACAATCCATGCAATGCAGTATGCAATGCAAAATTATGACATCACAATCCATGCAATGCAGTATGCAATGCAAAATTATGACATCACAATCCATGCAATGCAGTATGCAATGCAAAATTATGACATCATAATCCATGCAAAGCATCATTTAATGCAAAAGTATGACATCACAATCCATGCAATGCAGTATGCAATGCAAAATTATGACATCACAATCCATGCAAAGCATCATTTAATGCAAAATTATGACATCACAATCCATGCAATGCAGTATGCAATGCAAAATTATGACATCACAATCCATGCAATGCAGTATGCAATGCAAAATTATGACATCACAATCCATGCAAAGCATCATTTAATGCAACATTATGACATCACAATCCATGCAATGCAGTATGCAATGCAAAATTATGACATCACAATCCATGCAATGCAGTATGCAATGCAAAATTATGACATCACATTCCATGCAAAGCATCATTTAATGCAGAAGTATGACATCACAATAAATGCAATGCAAAATTATGACATCACAATCCATGCAATGCAGTATGCAATGCAAAATTATGACATCATAATCCATGCAAAGCATCATTTAATGCAAAATTATTACATCACAATCCATGCAATGCAGTATGCAATGCAAAATTATGACATCACAATCCATGCAAAGCATCATTTAATGCAACATTATGACATCACAATCCATGCAATGCAGTATGCAATGCAAAATTATGACATCACAATCCATGCAATGCAGTATGCAATGCAAAATTATGACATCACAATCCATGCAAAGCATCATTTAATGCAACATTATGACATCACAATCCATGCAATGCAGTATGCAATGCAAAATTATGACATCACAATCCATGCAATGCAGTATGCAATGCAAAATTATGACATCACAATCCATGCAATGCAGTATGCAATGCAAAATTATGACATCACAATCCATGCAAAGCATCATTTAATGCAACATTATGACATCACAATCCATGCAATGCAGTATGCAATGCAAAATTATGACATCACAATCCATGCAATGCAGTATGCAATGCAAAATTATGACATCATAATCCATGCAAAGCATCATTTAATGCAGAAGTATGACATCACAATCCATGCAATGCAAAATTATGACATCACAATCCATGCAATGCAGTATGCAATGCAAAATTATGACATCATAATCCATGCAAAGCATCATTTAATGCAAAATTATGACATCACAATCCATGCAATGCAGTATGCAATGCAAAATTATGACATCACAATCCATGCAAAGCATCATTTAATGCAACATTATGACATCACAATCCATGCAATGCAGTATGCAATGCAAAATTATGACATCACAATCCATGCAATGCAGTATGCAATGCAAAATTATGACATCACAATCCATGCAATGCAGTATGCAATGCAAAATTATGACATCACAATCCATGCAATGCAGTATGCAATGCAAAATTATGACATCATAATCCATGCAAAGCATCATTTAATGCAAAATTATGACATCACAATCCATGCAATGCAGTATGCAATGCAAAATTATGACATCACAATCCATGCAAAGCATCATTTAATGCAAAATTATGACATCACAATCCATGCAATGCAGTATGCAATGCAAAATTATGACATCACAATCCATGCAATGCAGTATGCAATGCAAAATTATGACATCACAATCCATGCAAAGCATCATTTAATGCAACATTATGACATCACAATCCATGCAATGCAGTATGCAATGCAAAATTATGACATCACAATCCATGCAATGCAGTATGCAATGCAAAATTATGACATCACAATCCATGCAAAGCATCATTTATGCAGAAGTATGACATCACAATAAATGCAATGCAAAATTATGACATCACAATCCATGCAATGCAGTATGCAATGCAAAATTATGACATCATAATCCATGCAAAGCATCATTTAATGCAAAATTATGACATCACAATCCATGCAATGCAGTATGCAATGCAAAATTATGACATCACAATCCATGCAAAGCATCATTTAATGCAACATTATGACATCACAATCCATGCAATGCAGTATGCAATGCAAAATTATGACATCACAATCCATGCAATGCAGTATGCAATGCAAAATTATGACATCACAATCCATGCAATGCAGTATGCAATGCAAAATTATGACATCACAATCCATGCAAAGCATCATTTAATGCAACATTATGACATCACAATCCATGCAATGCAGTATGCAATGCAAAATTATGACATCACAATCCATGCAATGCAGTATGCAATGCAAAATTATGACATCACAATCCATGCAATGCAGTATGCAATGCAAAATTATGACATCACAATCCATGCAAAGCATCATTTAATGCAACATTATGACATCACAATCCATGCAATGCAGTATGCAATGCAAAATTATGACATCACAATCCATGCAATGCAGTATGCAATGCAAAATTATGACATCACAATCCATGCAATGCAGTATGCAATGCAAAATTATGACATCACAATCCATGCAAAGCATCATTTAATGCAACATTATGACATCACGATCCATGCAATGCAGTATGCAATGCAAAATTATGACATCACAATCCATGCAATGCAGTATGCAATGCAAAATTATGACATCACAATCCATGCAATGCAGTATGCAATGCAAAATTATGACATCACAATCCATGCAAAGCATCATTTAATGCAACATTATGACATCACAATACATGCAATGCAGTATGCAATGCAAAATTATGACATCACAATCCATGCAATGCAGTATGCAATGCAAAATTATGTCATCACAATCCATGCAATGCAGTTTGCAATGCTAAATTATGACATCATAATCCATGCAAAGCATCATTTAATGCTAAAGTATGACATCACAATCCATGCAATGCAGTATGCAATGCAAAATTATGACATCACAATCCATGCAATGCAGTAAGCAATGCAAAATTATGACATCATAATCCATGCAAAGCATCATTTAATGCAAAATTATGACATCACAATCCATGCAATGCAGTATGCAATGCAAAATTATGACATCACAATCCATGCAATGCAGTATGCAATGCAAAATTATGACATCATAATCCATGCAAAGCATCATTTAATGCAGAAGTATGACATCACAATCCATGCAATGCAAAATTATGACATCACAATCCATGCAATGCAGTATGCAATGCAAAATTATGACATCACAATCCATGCAAAGCATCATTTAATGCAACATTATGACATAACAATCCATGCAATGCAGTATGCAATGCAAAATTATGACATCACAATCCATGCAATGCAGTATGCAATGCAAAATTATGACATCACAATCCATGCAAAGCATCATTTAATGCAACATTATGACATCACAATCCATGCAATGCAGTATGCAATGCAAAATTATGACATCACAATCCATGCAATGCAGTATGCAATGCAAAATTATGACATCATAATCCATGCAAAGCATCATTTAATGCAGAAGTATGACATCACAATCCATGCAATGCAAAATTATGACATCACAATCCATGCAATGCAGTATGCAATGCAAAATTATGACATCATAATCCATGCAAAGCATCATTTAATGCAAAATTATGACATCACAATCCATGCAATGCAGTATGCAATGCAAAATTATGACATCACAATCCATGCAAAGCATCATTTAATGCAACATTATGACATCACAATCCATGCAATGCAGTATGCAATGCAAAATTATGACATCACAATCCATGCAATGCAGTATGCAATGCAAAATTATGACATCACAATCCATGCAATGCAGTATGCAATGCAAAATTATGACATCACAATCCATGCAATGCAGTATGCAATGCAAAATTATGACATCATAATCCATGCAAAGCATCATTTAATGCAAAATTATGACATCACAATCCATGCAATGCAGTATGCAATGCAAAATTATGACATCACAATCCATGCAAAGCATCATTTAATGCAAAATTATGACATCACAATCCATGCAATGCAGTATGCAATGCAAAATTATGACATCACAATCCATGCAATGCAGTATGCAATGCAAAATTATGACATCACAATCCATGCAAAGCATCATTTAATGCAACATTATGACATCACAATCCATGCAATGCAGTATGCAATGCAAAATTATGACATCACAATCCATGCAATGCAGTATGCAATGCAAAATTATGACATCACAATCCATGCAAAGCATCATTTATGCAGAAGTATGACATCACAATAAATGCAATGCAAAATTATGACATCACAATCCATGCAATGCAGTATGCAATGCAAAATTATGACATCATAATCCATGCAAAGCATCATTTAATGCAAAATTATGACATCACAATCCATGCAATGCAGTATGCAATGCAAAATTATGACATCACAATCCATGCAAAGCATCATTTAATGCAACATTATGACATCACAATCCATGCAATGCAGTATGCAATGCAAAATTATGACATCACAATCCATGCAATGCAGTATGCAATGCAAAATTATGACATCACAATCCATGCAATGCAGTATGCAATGCAAAATTATGACATCACAATCCATGCAAAGCATCATTTAATGCAACATTATGACATCACAATCCATGCAATGCAGTATGCAATGTAAAATTATGACATCACAATCCATGCAATGCAGTATGCAATGCAAAATTATGACATCACAATCCATGCAATGCAGTATGCAATGCAAAATTATGACATCACAATCCATGCAAAGCATCATTTAATGCAACATTATGACATCACAATCCATGCAATGCAGTATGCAATGCAAAATTATGACATCACAATCCATGCAATGCAGTATGCAATGCAAAATTATGACATCACAATCCATGCAATGCAGTATGCAATGCAAAATTATGACATCACAATCCATGCAAAGCATCATTTAATGCAACATTATGACATCACGATCCATGCAATGCAGTATGCAATGCAAAATTATGACATCACAATCCATGCAATGCAGTATGCAATGCAAAATTATGACATCACAATCCATGCAATGCAGTATGCAATGCAAAATTATGACATCACAATCCATGCAAAGCATCATTTAATGCAACATTATGACATCACAATACATGCAATGCAGTATGCAATGCAAAATTATGACATCACAATCCATGCAATGCAGTATGCAATGCAAAATTATGTCATCACAATCCATGCAATGCAGTTTGCAATGCTAAATTATGACATCATAATCCATGCAAAGCATCATTTAATGCTAAAGTATGACATCACAATCCATGCAATGCAGTATGCAATGCAAAATTATGACATCACAATCCATGCAATGCAGTAAGCAATGCAAAATTATGACATCATAATCCATGCAAAGCATCATTTAATGCAAAATTATGACATCACAATCCATGCAATGCAGTATGCAATGCAAAATTATGACATCACAATCCATGCAATGCAGTATGCAATGCAAAATTATGACATCATAATCCATGCAAAGCATCATTTAATGCAGAAGTATGACATCACAATCCATGCAATGCAAAATTATGACATCACAATCCATGCAATGCAGTATGCAATGCAAAATTATGACATCACAATCCATGCAAAGCATCATTTAATGCAACATTATGACATAACAATCCATGCAATGCAGTATGCAATGCAAAATTATGACATCACAATCCATGCAATGCAGTATGCAATGCAAAATTATGACATCACAATCCATGCAAAGCATCATTTAATGCAACATTATGACATCACAATCCATGCAATGCAGTATGCAATGCAAAATTATGACATCACAATCCATGCAATGCAGTATGCAATGCAAAATTATGACATCACAATCCATGCAATGCAGTATGCAATGCAAAATTATGACATCACAATCCATGCAAAGCATCATTTAATGCAACATTATGACATCACAATCCATGCAATGCAGTGTGCAATGCAAAATTATGACATCACAATCCATGCAATGCAGTATGCAATGCAAAATTATGACATCATAATCCATGCAAAGCATCATTTAATGCAAAATTATTACATCACAATCCATGCAATGCAGTATGCAATGCAAAATTATGACATCACAATCCATGCAAAGCATCATTTAATGCAACATTATGACATCACAATCCATGCAATGCAGTATGCAATGCAAAATTATGACATCACAATCCATGCAATGCAGTATGCAATGCAAAATTATGCAATGCAAAATTATGACATCACAATCCATGCAATGCAGTATGCAATGCAAAATTATGACATCATAATCCATGCAAAGCATCATTTAATGCAAAAGTATGACATCACAATCCATGCAATGCAAAATTATGACATCACAATCCATGCAATGCAGTATGCAATGCAAAATTGTGACATCATAATCCATGCAAAGCATCATTTAATGCAAAATTATGACATCACAATCCATGCAATGCAGTATGCAATGCAAAATTATGACATCACAATCCATGCAAAGCATCATTTAATGCAACATTATGACATCACGATCCATGCAATGCAGTATGCAATGCAAAATTATGACATCACAATCCATGCAATGCAGTATGCAATGCAAAATTATGACATCACAATCCATGCAATGCAGTATGCAATGCAAAATTATGACATCACAATCCATGCAAAGCATCATTTAATGCAACATTATGACATCACAATCCATGCAATGCAGTATGCAATGCAAAATTATGACATCACAATCCATGCAATGCAGTATGCAATGTAAAATTATGTCATCACAATCCATGCAATGCAGTATGCAATGCAAAATTATGACATCATAATCCATGCAAAGCATCATTTAATGCTAAAGTATGACATCACAATCCATGCAATGCAGTATGCAATGCAAAATTATGACATCACAATCCATGCAATGCAGTAAGCAATGCAAAATTATGACATCATAATCCATGCAAAGCATCATTTAATGCAAAATTATGACATCACAATCCATGCAATGCAGTATGCAATGCAAAATTATAACATCACAATCCATGCAATGCAGTATGCAATGCAAAATTATGACATCATAATCCATGCAAAGCATCATTTAATGCAGAAGTATGACATCACAATCCATGCAATACAAAATTATGACATCACAATCCATGCAATGCAGTATGCAATGCAAAATTATGACATCATAATCCATGCAAAGCATCATTTAATGCAAAATTATGACATCACAATCCATGCAATGCAGTATGCAATGCAAAATTATGACATCACAATCCATGCAAAGCATCATTTAATGCAACATTATGACATCACAATCCATGCAATGCAGTATGCAATGCAAAAGTATGACATCACAATCCATGCAATGCAGTATGCAATGCAAAATTATGACATCACAATCCATGCAATGCAGTATGCAATGCAAAATTATGACATCACAATCCATGCAAAGCATCATTTAATGCAACATTATGACATCACGATCCATGCAATGCAGTATGCAATGCAAAATTATGACATCACAATCCATGCAATGCAGTATGCAATGCAAAATTATGACATCACAATCCATGCAATGCAGTATGCAATGCAAAATTATGACATCACAATCCATGCAAAGCATCATTTAATGCAACATTATGACATCACAATCCATGCAATGCAGTATGCAATGCAAAATTATGACATCACAATCCATGCAATGCAGTATGCAATGCAAAATTATGTCATCACAATCCATGCAATGCAGTATGCAATGCTAACTTATGACATCATAATCCATGCAAAGCATCATTTAATGCTAAAGTATGACATCACAATCCATGCAATGCAGTATGCAATGCAAAATTATGACATCACAATCCACGCAATGCAGTAAGTAATGCAAAATTATGACATCATAATCCATGCAAAGCATCATTTAATGCAAAATTATGACATCACAATCCATGCAATGCAGTATGCAATGCAAAATTATGACATCACAATCCATGCAATGCAGTATGCAATGCAAAATTATGACATCACAATCCATGCAAAGCATCATTTAATGCAACATTATGACATCACAATCCATGCAATGCAGTATGCAATGCAAAATTATGACATCACAATCCATGCAATGCAGTATGCAATGCAACATTATGACATCACAATCCATGCAATGCAGTATGCAATGCAAAATTATGACATCACAATCCATGCAATGCAGTATGCAATGCAAAATTATGACATCACAATCCATGCAATGCAGTATGCAATGCAAAATTATGACATCATAATCCATGCAAAGCATCATTTAATGCAAAATTATGACATCACAATCCATGCAATGCAGTATGCAATGCAAAATTATGACATCACAATCCATGCAAAGCATCATTTAATGCAAAATTATGACATCACAATCCATGCAATGCAGTATGCAATGCAAAATTATGACATCACAATCCATGCAATGCAGTATGCAATGCAAAATTATGACATCACAATCCATGCAAAGCATCATTTAATGCAACATTATGACATCACAACCCATGCAATGCAGTATGCAATGCAAAATTATGACATCACAATCCATGCAATGCAGTATGCAATGCAAAATTATGACATCACAATCCATGCAAAGCATCATTTATGCAGAAGTATGACATCACAATAAATGCAATGCAAAATTATGACATCACAATCCATGCAATGCAGTATGCAATGCAAAATTATGACATCATAATCCATGCAAAGCATCATTTAATGCAAAATTATGACATCACAATCCATGCAATGCAGTATGCAATGCAAAATTATGACATCACAATCCATGCAAAGCATCATTTAATGCAACATTATAACATCACAATCCATGCAATGCAGTATGCAATGCAAAATTATGACATCACAATCCATGCAATGCAGTATGCAATGCAAAATTATGACATCACAATCCATGCAATGCAGTATGCAATACAAAATTATGACATCACAATCCATGAAAAGCATCATTTAATGCAACATTATGACATCACAATCCATGCAATGCAGTATGCAATGCAAAATTATGACATCACAATCCATGCAATGCAGTATGCAATGCAAAATTATGACATCACAATCCATGCAATGCAGTATGCAATGCTAAATTATGACATCATAATCCATGCAAAGCATCATTTAATGCTAAAGTATGACATCACAATCCATGCAATGCAGTATGCAATGCAAAATTATGAAATCACAATCCATGCAAAGCAGTAAGCAATGCAAAATTATGACATCATAATCCATGCAAAGCATCATTTAATGCAAAATTATGACATCACAATCCATGCAATGCAGTATGCAATGCAAAATTATGACATCATAATCCATGCAAAGCATCATTTAATGCAGAAGTATGACATCACAATCCATGCAATGCAAAATTATGACATCACAATCCATGCAATGCAGTATGCAATGCAAAATTATGACATCACAATCCATGCAAAGCATCATTTAATGCAACATTATGACATCACAATCCATGCAATGCAGTATGCAATGCAAAATTATGACATCACAATCCATGCAATGCAGTATGCAATGCAAAATTATGACATCACAATCCATGCAATGCAGTATGCAATGCAAAATTATGACATCATAATCCATGCAAAGCATCATTTAATGCTAAAGTATGACATCACAATCCATGCAATGCAGTATGCAATGCAAAATTATGACATCACAATCCATACAATGCAGTATGCAATGCAAAATTATGACATCATAATCCATGCAAAACATCATTTAATGCAAAATTATGACATCACAATCCATGCAATGCAGTATGCAATGCAAAATTATGACATCATAATCCATGCAAAGCATCATTTAATGCAAAATTATGACATCACAATCCATGCAATGCAGTATGCAATGCAAAATTATGACATCACAATCCATGCAATGCAGTATGCAATGCAAAATTATGACATCATAATCCATGCAAAGCATCATTCAATGCAAAAGTATGACATCACAATCCATGCAATGCAAAATTATGACATCACAATCCATGCAATGCAGTATGCAATGCAAAATTATGACATCACAATCCATGCAATGCAGTATGCAATGCAAAATTATGACATCATAATCCATGCAAAGCATGATTCAATGCAAAAGTATGACATCACAATCCATGCAATGCAAAATTATGACATCACAATCCATGCAATGCAGTATGCAATGCAAAATTATGACATCATAATCCATGCAAAGCATCATTTAATGCAAAATTATGACATCACAATCCATGCAATGCAGTATGCAATGCAAAATTATGACATCACAATCCATGCAAAGCATCATTTAATGCAACATTATGACATCACAATCCATGCAATGCAAAATTATGACATCACAATCCATGCAATGCAGTATGCAATGCAAAATTATGACATCACAATCCATGCAATGCAGTATGCAATACAAAATTATGACATCACAACCCATGCAAAGCATCATTTAATGCAACATTATGACATCACAATCCATGCAATGCAGTATGCAATGCAAAATTATGACATCACAATCCATGCAATGCAGTATGCAATGCAAAATTATGACATCACAATCCATGCAATGCAGTATGCAATGCAAAATTATGACAGCACAACCCATGCAAAGCATCATTTAATGCAAAATTATGACATCACAATCCATGCAATGCAGTATGCAATGCAAATTATGACATCACAATCCATGCAATGCAGTATGCAATGCAAAATTATGACATCACAATCCATGCAATGCAGTATGCAATGCAAAATTATGACATCATAATCCATGCAAAGCATCATTTAATGCAAAATTATGACATCACAATCCATGCAATGCAGTATGCAATGCAAAATTATGACATCACAATCCATGCAATGCAGTATGCAATTCAAAATTATGACATCACAATCCATGCAAAGCATCATTTAATGCAAAAGTATGACATCACAATCCATGCAATGCAAAATTATGACATCACAATCCATGCAATGCAGTATGCAATGCAAAATTATGACATCATAATCCATGCAAAGCATCATTTAATGCAAAATTATGACATCACAATCCATGCAATGCAGTATGCAATGCAAAATTATGACATCACAATCCTTGCAAAGCATCATTTAATGCAACATTATGACATTACAATCCATGCAATGCAGTATGCAATGCAAAATTATGACATCACAATCCATGCAATGCAGTATGCAATGCAAAATTATGACATCACAATCCATGCAATGCAGTATGCAATGCAAAATTATGACATCACAATCCATGCAAAGCATCATTTAATGCAACATTATGACATCACAATCCATGCAATGCAGTATGCAATGCAAAATTATGACATCACAATCCATGCAATGCAGTATGCAATGCAAAATTATGACATCACAATCCATGCAATGCAGTATGCAATGCAAAATTATGACATCATAATCCATGCAAATCATCATTTAATGCAAAAGTATGACATCACAATCCATGCAATGCAAAATTATGACATCACAATCCATGCAATGCAGTATGCAATGCAAAATTATGACATCATAATCCATGCAAAGCATCATTTAATGCAAAATTATGACATCACAATCCATGCAATGCAGTATGCAATACAAAATTATGACATCACAATCCATGCAAAGCATCATTTAATGCAACATTATGACATCACGATCCATGCAATGCAGTATGCAATGCAAAATTATGACATCACAATCCATGCAATGCAGTATGCAATGCAAAATTATGACATCACTATCCATGCAATGCAGTATGCAATGCAAAATTATGACATCACAATCCATGCAAAGCATCATTTAATGCAACATTATGACATTACAATCCATGCAATGCAGTATGCAATGCAAAATTATGACATCACAATCCATGCAATGCAGTATGCAATGCAAAATTATGACATCACAATCCATGCAATGCAGTATGCAATGCAAAATTATGACATCACAATCCATGCAAAGCATCATTTAATGCAACATTATGACATCACGATCCATGCAATGCAGTATGCAATGCAAAATTATGACATCACAATCCATGCAATGCAGTATGCAATGCAAAATTATGACATCACAATCCATGCAATGCAGTATGCAATGCAAAATTATGACATCACAATCCATGCAATGCAGTATGCAATGCAAAATTATGACATCATAATCCATGCAAAGCATCATTTAATGCAAAAGTATGACATCACAATCCATGCAATGCAAAATTATGACATCACAATCCATGCAATGCAGTATGCAATGCAAAATTATGACATCATAATCCATGCAAAGCATCATTTAATGCAAATTTATGACATCACAATCCATGCAATGCAGTATGCAATGCAAAATTATGACATCATAATCCATGCAAAGCATCATTTAATGCAAAAGTATGACATCACAATCCATGCAATGCAGTATGCAATGCAAAATTATGACATCACAATCCATGCAATGCAGTATGCAATGCAAAATTATGACATCATAATCCATGCAAAACATCATTTAATGCAAAATTATGACATCACAATCCATGCAATGCAGTATGCAATGCAAAATTATGACATCATAGTCCATGCAAAGCATCATTTAATGCAAAATTATGACATCACAATCCATGCAATGCAGTATGCAATGCAAAATTATGACATCACAATCCATGCAATGCAGTATGCAATGCAAAATTATGACATCATAATCCATGCAAAGCATCATTCAATGCAAAAGTATGACATCACAATCCATGCAATGCAAAATTATGACATCACAATCCATGCAATCCAGTATGCAATGCAAAATTATGACATCATAATCCATGCAAAGCATCATTTAATGCAACATTATGACATCACAATCCATGCAATGCAGTATGCAATGCAAAATTATGACATTACAATCCATGCAATGCAGTATGCAATGCAAAATTATGACATCACAATCCATGCAATGCAGTATGCAATGCAAAATTATGACATCATAATCCATGCAAAGCATCATTTAATGCAAAAGTATGACATCACAATCCATGAAATGCAAAATTATGACATCACAATCAATGCAATGCAGTATGCAATGCAAAATTATGACATCATAATCCATGCAAAGCATCATTTAATGCAAAGTTATGACATCACAATCCATGCAATGCAGTATGCAATGCAAAATTATGACATCACAATCCATGCAAAGCATCATTTAATGCAACATTATGACATCACAATCCATGCAATGCAGTATGCAATGCAAAATTATGACATCACAATCCATGCAATGCAGTATGCAATTCAAAATTATGACATCACAATCCATGCAAAGCATCATTTAATGCAAAAGTATGACATCACAATCCATGCAATGCAAAATTATGACATCACAATCCATGCAATGCAGTATGCAATGCAAAATTATGACATCATAATCCATGCAAAGCATCATTTAATGCAAAATTATGACATCACAATCCATGCAATGCAGTATGCAATGCAAAATTATGACATCACAATCCATGCAATGCAGTATGCAATGCAAAATTATGACATCACAATCCATGCAATGCAGTATGCAATGCAAAATTATGACATCACAATCCTTGCAAAGCATCATTTAATGCAACATTATGACATTACAATCCATGCAATGCAGTATGCAATGCAAAATTATGACATCACAATCCATGCAATGCAGTATGCAATGCAAAATTATGACATCACAACCCATGCAATGCAGTATGCAATGCAAAATTATGACATCACAATCCATGCAAAGCATAATTTAATGCAACATTATGACATCACAATCCATGCAATGCAGTATGCAATGCAAAATTATGACATCACAATCCATGCAAAGCATCATTTAATGCAACATTATGACATCACGATCCATGCAATGCAGTATGCAATGCAAAATTATGACATCACAATCCATGCAATGCAGTATGCAATGCAAAATTATGACATCATAATCCATGCAAAGCATCATTCAATGCAAAAGTATGACATCACAATCCATGCAATGCAAAATTATGACATCACAATCCATGCAATCCAGTATGCAATGCAAAATTATGACATCATAATCCATGCAAAGCATCATTTAATGCAAAATTATGACATCACAATCCATGCAATGCAGTATGCAATGCAAAATTATGACATCACAATCCATGCAAAGCATCATTTAATGCAACATTATGACATCACAATCCATGCAATGCAGTATGCAATGCAAAATTATGACATCACAATCCATGCAATGCAGTATGCAATGCAAAATTATGACATCACAATCCATGCAATGCAGTATGCAATGCAAAATTATGACATCATAATCCATGCAAAGCATCATTTAATGCTAAAGTATGACATCACAATCCATGCAATGCAGTATGCAATGCAAAATTATGACATCATAATCCATACAATGCAGTATGCAATGCAAAATATGACATCATAATCCATGCAAAACATCATATAATGCAAAATTATGACATCACAATCCATGCAATGCAGTATGCAATGCAAAATTATGACATCATAATCCATGCAAAGCATCATTTAATGCAAAATTATGACATCACAATCCATGCAATGCAGTATGCAATGCAAAATTATGACATCACAATCCATGCAATGCAGTATGCAATGCAAAATTATGACATCATAATCCATGCAAAGCATCATTCAATGCAAAAGTATGACATCACAATCCATGCAATGCAAAATTATGACATCACAATCCATGCAATGCAGTATGCAATGCAAAATTATGACATCACAATCCATGCAATGCAGTATGCAATGCAAAATTATGACATCATAATCCATGCAAAGCATCATTCAATGCAAAAGTATGACATCACAATCCATGCAATGCAAAATTATGACATCACAATCCATGCAATGCAGTATGCAATGCAAAATTATGACATCATAATCCATGCAAAGCATCATTTAATGCAAAATTATGACATCACAATCCATGCAATGCAGTATGCATTGCAAAATTATGACATCACAATACATGCAAAGCATCATTTAATGCAACATTATGACATCACAATCCATGCAATGCAGTATGCAATGCAAAATTATGACATCACAATCCATGCAATGCAGTATGCAATGCAAAATTATGACATCACAATCCATGCAAAGCATCATTTAATGCAACATTATGACATCACAATCCATGCAATGCAGTATGCAATGCAAAATTATGACATCACAATCCATGCAATGCAGTATGCAATGCAAAATTATGACATCACAATCCATGCAATGCAGTATGCAATGCAAAATTATGACATCACAACCCATGCAAAGCATCATTTATTGCAACATTATGACATCACAATCCATGCAATGCAGTATGCAATGCAAAATTATGACATCACAATCCATGCAATGCAGTATGCAATGCAAAATTATGACATCACAATCCATGCAATGCAGTATGCAATGCAAAATTATGACATCACAACCCATGCAAAGCATCATTTAATGCAAAATTATGACATCACAATCCATGCAATGCAGTATGCAATGCAAAATTATGACATCACAATCCATGCAATGCAGTATGCAATGTAAAATTATGACATCACAATCCATGCAATGCAGTATGCAATGCAAAATTATGACATCATAATCCATGCAAAGCATCATTTAATGCAAAATTATGACATCACAATCCATGCAATGCAGTATGCAATGCAAAATTATGACATCACAATCCATGCAATGCAGTATGCAATTCAAAATTATGACATCACAATCCATGCAAAGCATCATTTAATGCAAAAGTATGACATCACAATCCATGCAATGCAAAATTATGACATCACAATCCATGCAATGCAGTATGCAATGCAAAATTATGACATCATAATCCATGCAAAGCATCATTTAATGCAAAATTATGACATCACAATCCATGCAATGCAGTATGCAATGCAAAATTATGACATCACAATCCATGCAATGCAGTATGCAATGCAAAATTATGACATCACAATCCATGCAATGCAGTATGCAATGCAAAATTATGACATCACAATCCTTGCAAAGCATCATTTAATGCAACATTATGACATTACAATCCATGCAATGCAGTATGCAATGCAAAATTATGACATCACAATCCATGCAATGCAGTATGCAATGCAAAATTATGACATCACAACCCATGCAATGCAGTATGCAATGCAAAATTATGACATCACAATCCATGCAAAGCATAATTTAATGCAACATTATGACATCACAATCCATGCAATGCAGTATGCAATGCAAAATTATGACATCACAATCCATGCAAAGCATCATTTAATGCAACATTATGACATCACGATCCATGCAATGCAGTATGCAATGCAAAATTATGACATCACAATCCATGCAATCCAGTATGCAATGCAAAATTATGACATCATAATCCATGCAAAGCATCATTTAATGCAAAAGTATGACATCACAATCCATGCAATGCAAAATTATGACATCACAATCCATGCAATGCAGTATGCAATGCAAAATTATGACATCATAATCCATGCAAAGCATCATTTAATGCAAAATTATGACATCACAATCCATGCAATGCAGTATGCAATGCAAAATTATGACATCACAATCCATGCAAAGCATCATTTAATGCAACATTATGACATCACGATCCATGCAATGCAGTATGCAATGCAAAATTATGACATCACAATCCATGCAATGCAGTATGCAATGCAAAATTATGACATCACAATCCATGCAATGCAGTATGCAATGCAACATTATGACATCACAATCCATGCAAAGCATCATTTAATGCAACATTATGACATCACAATCCATGCAATGCAGTATGCAATGCAAAATTATGACATCACAATCCATGCAATGCAGTATGCAATGCAAAATTATGACATCACAATCCATGCAATGCAGTATGCAATGCAAAATTATGACATCACAATCCATGCAAAGCATCATTTAATGCAACATTATGACATCACGATCCATGCAATGCAGTATGCAATGCAAAATTATGACATCACAATCCATGCAATGCAGTATGCAATGCAAAATTATGACATCACAATCCATGCAATGCAGTATGCAATGCAAAATTATGACATCACAATCCATGCAAAGCATCATTTAATGCAACATTATGACATCACAATCCATGCAATGCAGTATGCAATGCAAAATTATGACATTACAATCCATGCAATGCAGTATGCAATGCAAAATTATGACATCACAATCCATGCAATGCAGTATGCAATGCAAAATTATGACATCATAATCCATGCAAAGCATCATTTAATGCAAAAGTATGACATCACAATCCATGAAATGCAAAATTATGACATCACAATCAATGCAATGCAGTATGCAATGCAAAATTATGACATCATAATCCATGCAAAGCATCATTTAATGCAAAGTTATGACATCACAATCCATGCAATGCAGTATGCAATGCAAAATTATGACATCACAATCCATGCAAAGCATCATTTAATGCAACATTATGACATCACAATCCATGCAATGCAGTATGCAATGCAAAATTATGACATCACAATCCATGCAATGCAGTATGCAATGCAAAATTATGACATCACAATCCATGCAATGCAGTATGCAATGCAAAATTATGACATCATAATCCATGCAAAGCATCATTTAAAGCAAAATTATGACATCACAATCCATGCAATGCAGTATGCAATGCAAAATTATGACATCACAATACATGCAAAGCAGCATTTAATGCAACATTATGACATCACAATCCATGCAATGCAGTATGCAATGCAAAATTATGACATCACAATCCATGCAATGCAGTATGCAATGCAAAATTATGACATCACAATCCATGCAATGCAAAATTATGACATCACAATCCATGCAATGCAGTATGCAATGCAAAATTATGACATCACAATCCATGCAATGCAGTATGCAATGCAACATTATGACATCATAATCCATGCAAAGCATCATTTAATGCAAAAGTATGACATCACAATCCATGCAATGCAAAATTATGACATCACAATCCATGCAATGCAGTATGCAATGCAAAATTATGACATCATAATCCATGCAAAGCATCATTTAATGCAAAATTATGACATCACAATCCATGCAATGCAGTATGCAATGCAAAATTATGACATCACAATCCATGCAAAGCATCATTTAATGCAACATTATGACATCACGATCCATGCAATGCAGTATGCAATGCAAAATTATGACATCACAATCCATGCAATGCAGTATGCAATGCAAAATTATGACATCACAATCCATGCAATGCAGTATGCAATGCAACATTATGACATCACAATCCATGCAAAGCATCATTTAATGCAACATTATGACATCACAATCCATGCAATGCAGTATGCAATGCAAAATTATGACATCACAATCCATGCAATGCAGTATGCAATGCAAAATTATGACATCACAATCCATGCAATGCAGTATGCAATGCAAAATTATGACATCACAATCCATGCAAAGCATCATTTAATGCAACATTATGACATCACGATCCATGCAATGCAGTATGCAATGCAAAATTATGACATCACAATCCATGCAATGCAGTATGCAATGCAAAATTATGACATCACAATCCATGCAATGCAGTATGCAATGCAAAATTATGACATCACAATCCATGCAAAGCATCATTTAATGCAACATTATGACATCACAATCCATGCAATGCAGTATGCAATGCAAAATTATGACATTACAATCCATGCAATGCAGTATGCAATGCAAAATTATGACATCACAATCCATGCAATGCAGTATGCAATGCAAAATTATGACATCATAATCCATGCAAAGCATCATTTAATGCAAAAGTATGACATCACAATCCATGAAATGCAAAATTATGACATCACAATCAATGCAATGCAGTATGCAATGCAAAATTATGACATCATAATCCATGCAAAGCATCATTTAATGCAAAGTTATGACATCACAATCCATGCAATGCAGTATGCAATGCAAAATTATGACATCACAATCCATGCAAAGCATCATTTAATGCAACATTATGACATCACAATCCATGCAATGCAGTATGCAATGCAAAATTATGACATCACAATCCATGCAATGCAGTATGCAATGCAAAATTATGACATCACAATCCATGCAATGCAGTATGCAATGCAAAATTATGACATCATAATCCATGCAAAGCATCATTTAATGCAAAATTATGACATCACAATCCATGCAATGCAGTATGCAATGCAAAATTATGACATCACAATCCATGCAATGCAGTATGCAATGCAAAATTATGACATCACAATCCATGCAATGCAGTATGCAATGCAAAATTATGACATCACAATCCATGCAATGCAGTATGCAATGCAAAATTATGACATCATAATCCATGCAAAGCATCATTTAATGCAAAATTATGACATCACAATCCATGCAATGCAGTATGCAATGCAAAATTATGACATCACAATCCATGCAATGCAGTATGCAATGCAAAATTATGACATCACAATCCATGCAAAGCATCATTTAATGCAAAAGTATGACATCACAATCCATGCAATGCAAAATTATGACATCACAATCCATGCAATGCAGTATGCAATGCAAAATTATGACATCATAATCCATGCAAAGCATCATTTAATGCAAAATTATGACATCACAATCCATGCAATGCAGTATGCAATGCAAAATTATGACATCACAATCCTTGCAAAGCATCATTTAATGCAACATTATGACATTACAATCCATGCAATGCAGTATGCAATGCAAAATTATGACATCACAATCCATGCAATGCAGTATGCAATGCAAAATTATGACATCACAATCCATGCAATGCAGTATGCAATGCAAAATTATGACATCACAATCCATGCAAAGCATCATTTAATGCAACATTATGACATCACAATCCATGCAATGCAGTATGCAATGCAAAATTATGACATCACAATCCATGCAATGCAGTATGCAATGCAAAATTTTGCAATGCAAAATTATGACATCACAATCCATGCAATGCAGTATGCAATGCAAAATTATGACATCATAATCCATGCAAAGCATAATTTAATGCAAAAGTATGACATCACAGTCCATGCAATGCAAAATTATGACATCACAATCCATGCAATGCAGTATGCAATGCAAAATTATGACATCATAATCCATGCAAAGCATCATTTAATGCAAAATTATGACATCACAATCCATGCAATGCAGTATGCAATGCAAAATTATGACATCACAATCCATGCAAAGCATCATTTAATGCAACATTATGACATCACGATCCATGCAATGCAGTATGCAATGCAAAATTATGACATCACAATCCATGCAATGCAGTATGCAATGCAAAATTATGACATCACAATCCATGCAATGCAGTATGCAATGCAAAATTATGACATCACAATCCATGCAAAGCATCATTTAATGCAACATTATGACATCACAATCCATGCAATGCAGTATGCAATGCAAAATTATGACATCACAATCCATGCAATGCAGTATGCAATGCAAAATTATGACATCACAATCCATGCAAAGCATCATTTAATGCAAAAGTATGACATCACAATCCATGCAATGCAAAATTATGACATCACAATCCATGCAATGCAGTATGCAATGCAAAATTATGACATAATAATCCATGCAAAGCATCATTTAATGCAAAGTTATGACATCTCAATCCATGCAATGCAGTATGCAATGCAAAATTATGACATCACAATCCATGCAAAGCATCATTTAATGCAACATTATGACATCACAATCCATGCAATGCAGTATGCAATGCAAAATTATGACATCACAATCCATGCAATGCAGTATGCAATGCAAAATTATGACATCACAATCCATGCAATGCAGTATGCAATGCAAAATTATGACATCATAATCCATGCAAAGCATCATTTAATGCAAAATTATGACATCACAATCCATGCAATGCAGTATGCAATGCAAAATTATGACATCACAATCCATGCAAAGCATCATTTAATGCAACATTATGACATCACGATCCATGCAATGCAGTATGCAATGCAAAATTATGACATCACAATCCATGCAATGCAGTATGCAATGCAAAATTATGACATCACAATCCATGCAATGCAGTATGCAATGCAAAATTATGACATCACAATCCATGCAAAGCATCATTTAATGCAACATTATGACATCACAATCCATGCAATGCAGTATGCAATGCAAAATTATGACATCACAATCCATGCAATGCAGTATGCAATGCAAAATTATGACATCACAATCCATGCAATGCAGTATGCAATGCAAAATTATGACATCACAATCCATGCAAAGCATCATTTAATGCAACATTATGACATCACGATCCATGCAATGCAGTATGCAATGCAAAATTATGACATCACAATCCATGCAATGCAGTATGCAATGCAAAATTATGACATCACAATCCATGCAATGCAGTATGCAATGCAAAATTATGACATCACAATCCATGCAAAGCATCATTTAATGCAACATTATGACATCACAATCCATGCAATGCAGTATGCAATGCAAAATTATGACATCACAATCCATGCAATGCAGTATGCAATGCAAAATTATGACATCACAATCCATGCAATGCAGTATGCAATGCAAAATTATGACATCATAATCCATGCAAAGCATCATTTAATGCAAAAGTATGACATCACAATCCATGCAATGCAAAATTATGACATCACAATCCATGCAATGCAGTATGCAATGCAAAATTATGACATAATAATCCATGCAAAGCATCATTTAATGCAAAGTTATGACATCTCAATCCATGCAATGCAGTATGCAATGCAAAATTATGACATCATAATCCATGCAAAGCATAATTTAATGCAAAAGTATGACATCACAGTCCATGCATTGCAAAATTATGACATCACAATCCATGCAAAGCATCATTTAATGCAACATTATGACATCACAATCCATGCAATGCAGTATGCAATGCAAAATTATGACATCACAATCCATGCAATGCAGTATGCAATGCAAAATTATGACATCACAATCCATGCAAAGCATCATTTAATGCAAAAGTATGACATCACAATCCATGCAATGCAAAATTATGACATCACAATCCATGCAATGCAGTATGCAATGCAAAATTATGACATAATAATCCATGCAAAGCATCATTTAATGCAAAGTTATGACATCTCAATCCATGCAATGCAGTATGCAATGCAAAATTATGACATCACAATCCATGCAAAGCATCATTTAATGCAACATTATGACATCACAATCCATGCAATGCAGTATGCAATGCAAAATTATGACATCACAATCCATGCAATGCAGTATGCAATGCAAAATTATGACATCACAATCCATGCAATGCAGTATGCAATGCAAAATTATGACATCATAATCCATGCAAAGCATCATTTAATGCAAAATTATGACATCACAATCCATGCAATGCAGTATGCAATGCAAAATTATGACATCACAATCCATGCAAAGCATCATTTAATGCAAAATTATGACATCACAATCCATGCAATGCAGTATGCAATGCAAAATTATGACATCACAATCCATGCAAAGCATCATTTAATGCAACATTATGACATCACGATCCATGCAATGCAGTATGCAATGCAAAATTATGACATCACAATCCATGCAATGCAGTATGCAATGCAAAATTATGACATCACAATCCATGCAATGCAGTATGCAATGCAAAATTATGACATCACAATCCATGCAAAGCATCATTTAATGCAACATTATGACATCACAATCCATGCAATGCAGTATGCAATGCAAAATTATGACATCACAATCCATGCAATGCAGTATGCAATGCAAAATTATGACATCACAATCCATGCAATGCAGTATGCAATGCAAAATTATGACATCACAATCCATGCAAAGCATCATTTAATGCAACATTATGACATCACGATCCATGCAATGCAGTATGCAATGCAAAATTATGACATCACAATCCATGCAATGCAGTATGCAATGCAAAATTATGACATCACAATCCATGCAATGCAGTATGCAATGCAAAATTATGACATCACAATCCATGCAAAGCATCATTTAATGCAACATTATGACATCACAATCCATGCAATGCAGTATGCAATGCAAAATTATGACATCACAATCCATGCAATGCAGTATGCAATGCAAAATTATGACATCACAATCCATGCAATGCAGTATGCAATGCAAAATTATGACATCATAATCCATGCAAAGCATCATTTAATGCAAAAGTATGACATCACAATCCATGCAATGCAAAATTATGACATCACAATCCATGCAATGCAGTATGCAATGCAAAATTATGACATAATAATCCATGCAAAGCATCATTTAATGCAAAGTTATGACATCTCAATCCATGCAATGCAGTATGCAATGCAAAATTATGACATCATAATCCATGCAAAGCATAATTTAATGCAAAAGTATGACATCACAGTCCATGCAATGCAAAATTATGACATCACAATCCATGCAAAGCATCATTTAATGCAACATTATGACATCACAATCCATGCAATGCAGTATGCAATGCAAAATTATGACATCACAATCCATGCAATGCAGTATGCAATGCAAAATTATGACATCACAATCCATGCAAAGCATCATTTAATGCAAAAGTATGACATCACAATCCATGCAATGCAAAATTATGACATCACAATCCATGCAATGCAGTATGCAATGCAAAATTATGACATAATAATCCATGCAAAGCATCATTTAATGCAAAGTTATGACATCTCAATCCATGCAATGCAGTATGCAATGCAAAATTATGACATCACAATCCATGCAAAGCATCATTTAATGCAACATTATGACATCACAATCCATGCAATGCAGTATGCAATGCAAAATTATGACATCACAATCCATGCAATGCAGTATGCAATGCAAAATTATGACATCACAATCCATGCAATGCAGTATGCAATGCAAAATTATGACATCATAATCCATGCAAAGCATCATTTAATGCAAAATTATGACATCACAATCCATGCAATGCAGTATGCAATGCAAAATTATGACATCACAATCCATGCAAAGCATCATTTAATGCAACATTATGACATCACGATCCATGCAATGCAGTATGCAATGCAAAATTATGACATCACAATCCATGCAATGCAGTATGCAATGCAAAATTATGACATCACAATCCATGCAATGCAGTATGCAATGCAAAATTATGACATCACAATCCATGCAAAGCATCATTTAATGCAACATTATGACATCACAATCCATGCAATGCAGTATGCAATGCAAAATTATGACATCACAATCCATGCAATGCAGTATGCAATGCAAAATTATGACATCACAATCCATGCAATGCAGTATGCAATGCAAAATTATGACATCACAATCCATGCAAAGCATCATTTAATGCAACATTATGACATCACGATCCATGCAATGCAGTATGCAATGCAAAATTATGACATCACAATCCATGCAATGCAGTATGCAATGCAAAATTATGACATCACAATCCATGCAATGCAGTATGCAATGCAAAATTATGACATCACAATCCATGCAATGCAGTATGCAATGCAAAATTATGACATCATAATCCATGCAAAGCATCATTTAATGCAAAAGTATGACATCACAATCCATGCAATGCAAAATTATGACATCACAATCCATGCAATGCAGTATGCAATGCAAAATTATGACATAATAATCCATGCAAAGCATCATTTAATGCAAAGTTATGACATCTCAATCCATGCAATGCAGTATGCAATGCAAAATTATGACATCACAATCCATGCAAAGCATCATTTAATGCAACATTATGACATCACAATCCATGCAATGCAGTATGCAATGCAAAATTATGACATCACAATCCATGCAATGCAGTATGCAATGCAAAATTATGACATCACAATCCATGCAATGCAGTATGCAATGCAAAATTATGACATCATAATCCATGCAAAGCATCATTTAATGCAAAATTATGACATCACAATCCATGCAATGCAGTATGCAATGCAAAATTATGACATCACAATCCATGCAAAGCATCATTTAATGCAAAAGTATGACATCACAATCCATGCAATGCAAAATTATGACATCACAATCCATGCAATGCAGTATGCAATGCAAAATTATGACATCATAATCCATGCAAAGCATCATTTAATGCAAAATTATGACATCACAATCCATGCAAAGCATCATTTAATGCAAAAGTATGACATCACAATCCATGCAATGCAAAATTATGACATCACAATCCATGCAATGCAGTATGCAATGCAAAATTATGACATCACAATCCATGCAAAGCATCATTTAATGCAACATTATGACATCACGATCCATGCAATGCAGTATGCAATGCAAAATTATGACATCACAATCCATGCAATGCAGTATGCAATGCAAAATTATGACATCACAATCCATGCAATGCAGTATGCAATGCAAAATTATGACATCACAATCCATGCAATGCAGTAAGCAATGCAAAATTATGACATCATAATCCATGCAAAGCATCATTTAATGCAGAAGTATGACATCACAATCCATGCACTGCAAAATTATGACATCACAATCCATGCAATGCAGTATGCAATGCAAAATTATGACATCATAATCCATGCAAAGCATCATTTAATGCAAAATTATGTCATCACAATCCATGCAATGCAGTATGCAATGCAAAATTATGACATCACAATCCATGCAAAGCATCATTTAATGCAACATTATGACATCACAATCCATGCAATGCAGTATGCAATGCAAAATTATGACATCACAATCCATGCAATGCAGTATGCAATGCAAAATTATGACATCACAATCCATGCAATGCAGTATGCAATGCAAAATTATGACATCACAATCCATGCAAAGCATCATTTAATGCAACATTATGACATCACGATCCATGCAATGCAAAATTATGACATCACAATCCATGCAATGCAGTATGCAATGCAAAATTATGACATCACACTCCATGCAATGCAGTATGCAATGCAAAATTATGACATCACAATCCATGCAAAGCATCATTTAATGCAACATTATGACATCACAATCCATGCAATGCAGTATGCAATGCAAAATTATGACATCACAATCCATGCAATGCAGTATGCAATGCAAAATTATGTCATCACAATCCATGCAATGCAGTATGCAATGCAAAATTATGACATCATAATCCATGCAAAGCATCATTTAATGCTAAAGTATGACATCACAATCCATGCAATGCAGTATGCAATGCAAAATTATGACATCACAATCCATGCAATGCAGTAAGCAATGCAAAATTATGACATCATAATCCATGCAAAGCATCATTTAATGCAAAATTATGACATCACAATCCATGCAATGCAGTATGCAATGCAAAATTATGACATCACAATCCATGCAATGCAGTATGCAATGCAAAATTATGACATCATAATCCATGCAAAGCATCATTTAATGCAGAAGTATGACATCACAATCCATGCAATGCAAAATTATGACATCACAATCCATGCAATGCAGTATGCAATGCAAAATTATGACATCACAATCCATGCAAAGCATCATTTAATGCAACATTATGACATCACAATCCATGCAATGCAGTATGCAATGCAAAATTATGACATCACAATCCATGCAATGCAGTATGCAATGCAAAATTATGACATCACAATCCATGCAAAGCATCATTTAATGCAACATTATGACATCACAATCCATGCAATGCAGTATGCAATGCAAAATTATGACATCACAATCCATGCAATGCAGTATGCAATGCAAAATTATGACATCACAATCCATGCAATGCAGTATGCAATGCAAACTTATGACATCACAATCCATGCAAAGCATCATTTAATGCAACATTATGACATCACAATCCATGCAATGCAGTATGCAATGCAAAATTATGACATCACAATCCATGCAATGCAGTATGCAATGCAAAATTATGACATCACAATCCATGCAATGCAGTATGCAATGCAAAATTATGACATCACAATCCATGCAAAGCATCATTTAATGCAACATTATGACATCACGATCCATGCAACGCAGTATGCAATGCAAAATGATGACATCACAATCCATGCAATGCAGTATGCAATGCAAAATTATGACATCACAATCCATGCAATGCAGTATGCAATGCAAAATTATGACATCACAATCCATGCAAAGCATCATTTAATGCTAAAGTATGACATCACAATCCATGCAATGCAGTATGCAATGCAAAATTATGACATCACAATCCATGCAATGCAGTAAGCAATGCAAAATTATGACATCATAATCCATGCAAAGCATCATTTAATGCAAAATTATGACATCACAATCCATGCAATGCAGTATGCAATGCAAAATTATGACATCACAATCCATGCAATGCAGTATGCAATGCAAAATTATGACATCATAATCCATGCAAAGCATCATTTAATGCAGAAGTATGACATCACAATCCATGCAATGCAAAATTATGACATCACAATCCATGCAATGCAGTATGCAATGCAAAATTATGACATCATAATCCATGCAAAGCATCATTTAATGCAAAATTATGACATCACAATCCATGCAATGCAGTATGCAATGCAAAATTATGACATCACAATCCATGCAAAGCATCATTTAATGCAACATTATGACATCACAATCCATGCAATGCAGTATGCAATGCAAAATTATGACATCACAATCCATGCAAAGCATCATTCAATGCAACATTATGACATCACAATCCATGCAATGCAGTATGCAATGCAAAATTATGACATCACAATCCATGCAATGCAGTATGCAATGCAAAATTATGACATCACAATCCATGCAATGCAGTATGCAATGCTAAATTATGACATCATAATCCATGCAAAGCATCATTTAATGCTAAAGTATGACATCACAATCCATGCAATGCAGTATGCAATGCAAAATTATGACATCACAATCCATGCAAAGCAGTAAGCAATGCAAAATTATGACATCATAATCCATGCAAAGCATCATTTAATGCAAAATTATGACATCACAATCCATGCAATGCAGTATGCAATGCAAAATTATGACATCATAATCCATGCAAAGCATCATTTAATGCAGAAGTATGACATCACAATCCATGCAATGCAAAATTATGACATCACAATCCATGCAATGCAGTATGCAATGCAAAATTATGACATCATAATCCATGCAAAGCATCATTTAATGCAAAATTATGACATCACAATCCATGCAATGCAGTATGCAATGCAAAATTATGACATCACAATCCATGCAAAGCATCATTTAATGCAACATTATGACATCACAATCCAAGCAATGCAGTATGCAATGCAAAATTATGACATCACAATCCATGCAATGCAGTATGCAATGCAAAATTATGACATCACAATCCATGCAAAGCATCATTTAATGCAACATTATGACATCACAATCCATGCAATGCAGTATGCAATGCAAAATTATGACATCACAATCCATGCAATGCAGTATGCAATGCAAAATTATGACATCACAATCCATGCAATGCAGTATGCAATGCAAACTTATGACATCACAATCCATGCAAAGCATCATTTAATGCAACATTATGACATCACAATCCATGCAATGCAGTATGCAATGCAAAATTATGACATCACAATCCATGCAATGCAGTATGCAATGCAAAATTATGACATCACAATCCATGCAATGCAGTATGCAATGCAAAATTATGACATCACAATCCATGCAAAGCATCATTTAATGCAACATTATGACATCACGATCCATGCAACGCAGTATGCAATGCAAAATGATGACATCACAATCCATGCAATGCAGTATGCAATGCAAAATTATGACATCACAATCCATGCAATGCAGTATGCAATGCAAAATTATGACATCACAATCCATGCAAAGCATCATTTAATGCTAAAGTATGACATCACAATCCATGCAATGCAGTATGCAATGCAAAATTATGACATCACAATCCATGCAATGCAGTAAGCAATGCAAAATTATGACATCATAATCCATGCAAAGCATCATTTAATGCAAAATTATGACATCACAATCCATGCAATGCAGTATGCAATGCAAAATTATGACATCACAATCCATGCAATGCAGTATGCAATGCAAAATTATGACATCATAATCCATGCAAAGCATCATTTAATGCAGAAGTATGACATCACAATCCATGCAATGCAAAATTATGACATCACAATCCATGCAATGCAGTATGCAATGCAAAATTATGACATCATAATCCATGCAAAGCATCATTTAATGCAAAATTATGACATCACAATCCATGCAATGCAGTATGCAATGCAAAATTATGACATCACAATCCATGCAAAGCATCATTTAATGCAACATTATGACATCACAATCCATGCAATGCAGTATGCAATGCAAAATTATGACATCACAATCCATGCAATGCAGTATGCAATGCAAAATTATGACATCACAATCCATGCAATGCAGTATGCAATGCAAAATTATGACATCACAATCCATGCAAAGCATCATTTAATGCAAAATTATGACATCACAATCCATGCAATGCAGTATGCAATGCAAAATTATGACATCACAATCCATGCAAAGCATCATTTAATGCAAAATTATGACATCACAATCCATGCAATGCAGTATGCAATGCAAAATTATGACATCACAATCCATGCAATGCAGTATGCAATGCAAAATTATGACATCACAATCCATGCAAAGCATCATTTAATGCAACATTATGACATCACAATCCATGCAATGCAGTATGCAATGCAAAATTATGACATCACAATCCATGCAATGCAGTATGCAATGCAAAATTATGACATCACAATCCATGCAAAGCATCATTTATGCAGAAGTATGACATCACAATAAATGCAATGCAAAATTATGACATCACAATCCATGCAATGCAGTATGCAATGCAAAATTATGACATCATAATCCATGCAAAGCATCATTTAATGCAAAATTATGACATCACAATCCATGCAATGCAGTATGCAATGCAAAATTATGACATCACAATCCATGCAAAGCATCATTTAATGCAACATTATGACATCACAATCCATGCAATGCAGTATGCAATGCAAAATTATGACATCACAATCCATGCAATGCAGTATGCAATGCAAAATTATGACATCACAATCCATGCAATGCAGTATGCAATGCAAAATTATGACATCACAATCCATGCAAAGCATCATTTAATGCAACATTATGACATCACAATCCATGCAATGCAGTATGCAATGCAAAATTATGACATCACAATCCATGCAATGCAGTATGCAATGCAAAATTATGACATCACAATCCATGCAATGCAGTATGCAATGCAAAATTATGACATCACAATCCATGCAAAGCATCATTTAATGCAACATTATGACATCACAATCCATGCAATGCAGTATGCAATGCAAAATTATGACATCACAATCCATGCAATGCAGTATGCAATGCAAAATTATGACATCACAATCCATGCAATGCAGTATGCAATGCAAAATTATGACATCACAATCCATGCAAAGCATCATTTAATGCAACATTATGACATCACGATCCATGCAATGCAGTATGCAATGCAAAATTATGACATCACAATCCATGCAATGCAGTATGCAATGCAAAATTATGACATCACAATCCATGCAATGCAGTATGCAATGCAAAATTATGACATCACAATCCATGCAAAGCATCATTTAATGCAACATTATGACATCACAATACATGCAATGCAGTATGCAATGCAAAATTATGACATCACAATACATGCAATGCAGTATGCAATGCAAAATTATGTCATCACAATCCATGCAATGCAGTTTGCAATGCTAAATTATGACATCATAATCCATGCAAAGCATCATTTAATGCTAAAGTATGACATCACAATCCATGCAATGCAGTATGCAATGCAAAATTATGACATCACAATCCATGCAATGCAGTAAGCAATGCAAAATTATGACATCATAATCCATGCAAAGCATCATTTAATGCAAAATTATGACATCACAATCCATGCAATGCAGTATGCAATGCAAAATTATGACATCACAATCCATGCAATGCAGTATGCAATGCAAAATTATGACATCATAATCCATGCAAAGCATCATTTAATGCAGAAGTATGACATCACAATCCATGCAATGCAAAATTATGACATCACAATCCATGCAATGCAGTATGCAATGCAAAATTATGACATCATAATCCATGCAAAGCATCATTTAATGCAGAAGTATGACATCACAATCCATGCAATGCAAAATTATGACATCACAATCCATGCAATGCAGTATGCAATGCAAAATTATGACATCACAATCCATGCAAAGCATCATTTAATGCAACATTATGACATAACAATCCATGCAATGCAGTATGCAATGCAAAATTATGACATCACAATCCATGCAATGCAGTATGCAATGCAAAATTATGACATCACAATCCATGCAAAGCATCATTTAATGCAACATTATGACATCACAATCCATGCAATGCAGTATGCAATGCAAAATTATGACATCACAATCCATGCAATGCAGTATGCAATGCAAAATTATGACATCACAATCCATGCAATGCAGTATGCAATGCAAAATTATGACATCACAATCCATGCAAAGCATCATTTAATGCAACATTATGACATCACAATCCATGCAATGCAGTATGCAATGCAAAATTATGACATCACAATCCATGCAATGCAGTATGCAATGCAAAATTATGACATCACAATCCATGCAATGCAGTATGCAATGCAAAATTATGACATCATAATCCATGCAAAGCATCATTTAATGCAACATTATGACATCACAATCCATGCAATGCAAAATTATGACATCACAATCCATGCAATGCAGTATGCAATGCAAAATTATGACATCACAATCCATGCAATGCAGTATGCAATGCAAAATTATGACATCATAATCCATGCAAAGCATCATTTAATGCAAAATTATTACATCACAATCCATGCAATGCAGTATGCAATGCAAAATTATGACATCACAATCCATGCAAAGCATCATTTAATGCAACATTATGACATCACAATCCATGCAATGCAGTATTCAATGCAAAATTATGACATCACAATCCATGCAATGCAGTATGCAATGCAAAATTATGCAATGCAAAATTATGACATCACAATCCATGCAATGCAGTATGCAATGCAAAATTATGACATCATAATCCATGCAAAGCATCATTTAATGCAAAAGTATGACATCACAATCCATGCAATGCAAAATTATGACATCACAATCCATGCAATGCAGTATGCAATGCAAAATTGTGACATCATAATCCATGCAAAGCATCATTTAATGCAAAATTATGACATCACAATCCATGCAATGCAGTATGCAATGCAAAATTATGACATCACAATCCATGCAAAGCATCATTTAATGCAACATTATGACATCACGATCCATGCAATGCAGTATGCAATGCAAAATTATGACATCACAATCCATGCAATGCAGTATGCAATGCAAAATTATGACATCACAATCCATGCAATGCAGTATGCAATGCAAAATTATGACATCACAATCCATGCAAAGCATCATTTAATGCAACATTATGACATCACAATCCATGCAATGCAGTATGCAATGCAAAATTATGACATCACAATCCATGCAATGCAGTATGCAATGTAAAATTATGTCATCACAATCCATGCAATGCAGTATGCAATGCAAAATTATGACATCATAATCCATGCAAAGCATCATTTAATGCTAAAGTATGACATCACAATCCATGCAATGCAGTATGCAATGCAAAATTATGACATCACAATCCATGCAATGCAGTAAGCAATGCAAAATTATGACATCATAATCCATGCAAAGCATCATTTAATGCAAAATTATGACATCACAATCCATGCAATGCAGTATGCAATGCAAAATTATAACATCACAATCCATGCAATGCAGTATGCAATGCAAAATTATGAAATCTTAATCCATGCAAAGCATCATTTAATGCAGAAGTATGACATCACAATCCATGCAATGCAAAATTATGACATCACAATCCATGCAATGCAGTATGCAATGCAAAATTATGACATCATAATCCATGCAAAGCATCATTTAATGCAAAATTATGACATCACAATCCATGCAATGCAGTATGCAATGCAAAATTATGACATCACAATCCATGCAAAGCATCATTTAATGCAACATTATGACATCACAATCCATGCAATGCAGTATGCAATGCAAAAGTATGACATCACAATCCATGCAATGCAGTATGCAATGCAAAATTATGACATCACAATCCATGCAATGCAGTATGCAATGCAAAATTATGACATCACAATCCATGCAAAGCATCATTTAATGCAACATTATGACATCACGATCCATGCAATGCAGTATGCAATGCAAAATTATGACATCACAATCCATGCAATGCAGTATGCAATGCAAAATTATGACATCACAATCCATGCAATGCAGTATGCAATGCAAAATTATGACATCACAATCCATGCAAAGCATCATTTAATGCAACATTATGACATCACAATCCATGCAATGCAGTATGCAATGCAAAATTATGACATCACAATCCATGCAATGCAGTATGCAATGCAAAATTATGTCATCACAATCCATGCAATGCAGTATGCAATGCTAACTTATGACATCATAATCCATGCAAAGCATCATTTAATGCTAAAGTATGACATCACAATCCATGCAATGCAGTATGCAATGCAAAATTATGACATCACAATCCATGCAATGCAGTAAGTAATGCAAAATTATGACATCATAATCCATGCAAATCATCATTTAATGCAAAATTATGACATCACAATCCATGCAATGCAGTATGCAATGCAAAATTATGACATCACAATCCATGCAATGCAGTATGCAATGCAAAATTATGACATCACAATCCATGCAAAGCATCATTTAATGCAACATTATGACATCACAATCCATGCAATGCAGTATGCAATGCAAAATTATGACATCACAATCCATGCAATGCAGTATGCAATGCAACATTATGACATCACAATCCATGCAATGCAGTATGCAATGCAAAATTATGACATCACAATCCATGCAATGCAGTATGCAATGCAAAATTATGACATCACAATCCATGCAATGCAGTATGCAATGCAAAATTATGACATCATAATCCATGCAAAGCATCATTTAATGCAACATTATGACATCACAATCCATGCAATGCAAAATTATGACATCACAATCCATGCAATGCAGTATGCAATGCAAAATTATGACATCACAATCCATGCAATGCAGTATGCAATGCAAAATTATGACATCATAATCCATGCAAAGCATCATTTAATGCAAAATTATTACATCACAATCCATGCAATGCAGTATGCAATGCAAAATTATGACATCACAATCCATGCAAAGCATCATTTAATGCAACATTATGACATCACAATCCATGCAATGCAGTATGCAATGCAAAATTATGACATCACAATCCATGCAATGCAGTATGCAATGCAAAATTATGCAATGCAAAATTATGACATCACAATCCATGCAATGCAGTATGCAATGCAAAATTATGACATCATAATCCATGCAAAGCATCATTTAATGCAAAAGTATGACATCACAATCCATGCAATGCAAAATTATGACATCACAATCCATGCAATGCAGTATGCAATGCAAAATTGTGACATCATAATCCATGCAAAGCATCATTTAATGCAAAATTATGACATCACAATCCATGCAATGCAGTATGCAATGCAAAATTATGACATCACAATCCATGCAAAGCATCATTTAATGCAACATTATGACATCACGATCCATGCAATGCAGTATGCAATGCAAAATTATGACATCACAATCCATGCAATGCAGTATGCAATGCAAAATTATGACATCACAATCCATGCAATGCAGTATGCAATGCAAAATTATGACATCACAATCCATGCAAAGCATCATTTAATGCAACATTATGACATCACAATCCATGCAATGCAGTATGCAATGCAAAATTATGACATCACAATCCATGCAATGCAGTATGCAATGTAAAATTATGTCATCACAATCCATGCAATGCAGTATGCAATGCAAAATTATGACATCATAATCCATGCAAAGCATCATTTAATGCTAAAGTATGACATCACAATCCATGCAATGCAGTATGCAATGCAAAATTATGACATCACAATCCATGCAATGCAGTAAGCAATGCAAAATTATGACATCATAATCCATGCAAAGCATCATTTAATGCAAAATTATGACATCACAATCCATGCAATGCAGTATGCAATGCAAAATTATAACATCACAATCCATGCAATGCAGTATGCAATGCAAAATTATGACATCATAATCCATGCAAAGCATCATTTAATGCAGAAGTATGACATCACAATCCATGCAATGCAAAATTATGACATCACAATCCATGCAATGCAGTATGCAATGCAAAATTATGACATCATAATCCATGCAAAGCATCATTTAATGCAAAATTATGACATCACAATCCATGCAATGCAGTATGCAATGCAAAATTATGACATCACAATCCATGCAAAGCATCATTTAATGCAACATTATGACATCACAATCCATGCAATGCAGTATGCAATGCAAAAGTATGACATCACAATCCATGCAATGCAGTATGCAATGCAAAATTATGACATCACAATCCATGCAATGCAGTATGCAATGCAAAATTATGACATCACAATCCATGCAAAGCATCATTTAATGCAACATTATGACATCACGATCCATGCAATGCAGTATGCAATGCAAAATTATGACATCACAATCCATGCAATGCAGTATGCAATGCAAAATTATGACATCACAATCCATGCAATGCAGTATGCAATGCAAAATTATGACATCACAATCCATGCAAAGCATCATTTAATGCAACATTATGACATCACAATCCATGCAATGCAGTATGCAATGCAAAATTATGACATCACAATCCATGCAATGCAGTATGCAATGCAAAATTATGTCATCACAATCCATGCAATGCAGTATGCAATGCTAACTTATGACATCATAATCCATGCAAAGCATCATTTAATGCTAAAGTATGACATCACAATCCATGCAATGCAGTATGCAATGCAAAATTATGACATCACAATCCATGCAATGCAGTAAGTAATGCAAAATTATGACATCATAATCCATGCAAATCATCATTTAATGCAAAATTATGACATCACAATCCATGCAATGCAGTATGCAATGCAAAATTATGACATCACAATCCATGCAATGCAGTATGCAATGCAAAATTATGACATCACAATCCATGCAAAGCATCATTTAATGCAACATTATGACATCACAATCCATGCAATGCAGTATGCAATGCAAAATTATGACATCACAATCCATGCAATGCAGTATGCAATGCAACATTATGACATCACAATCCATGCAATGCAGTATGCAATGCAAATTTATGACATCACAATCCATGCAATGCAGTATGCAATGCAAAATTATGACATCACAATCCATGCAATGCAGTATGCAATGCAAAATTATGACATCATAATCCATGCAAAGCATCATTTAATGCAAAATTATGACATCACAATCCATGCAATGCAGTATGCAATGCAAAATTATGACATCACAATCCATGCAAAGCATCATTTAATGCAAAATTATGACATCACAATCCATGCAATGCAGTATGCAATGCAAAATTATGACATCACAATCCATGCAATGCAGTATGCAATGCAAAATTATGACATCACAATCCATGCAAAGCATCATTTAATGCAACATTATGACATCACAATCCATGCAAAGCATCATTTAATGCAAAATTATGACATCACAATCCATGCAATGCAGTATGCAATGCAAAATTATGACATCACAATCCATGCAATGCAGTATGCAATGCAAAATTATGACATCACAATCCATGCAAAGCATCATTTAATGCAACATTATGACATCACAACCCATGCAATGCAGTATGCAATGCAAAATTATGACATCACAATCCATGCAATGCAGTATGCAATGCAAAATTATGACATCACAATCCATGCAAAGCATCATTTATGCAGAAGTATGACATCACAATAAATGCAATGCAAAATTATGACATCACAATCCATGCAATGCAGTATGCAATGCAAAATTATGACATCATAATCCATGCAAAGCATCATTTAATGCAAAATTATGACATCACAATCCATGCAATGCAGTATGCAATGCAAAATTATGACATCACAATCCATGCAAAGCATCATTTAATGCAACATTATGACATCACAATCCATGCAATGCAGTATGCAATGCAAAATTATGACATCACAATCCATGCAATGCAGTATGCAATGCAAAATTATGACATCACAATCCATGCAATGCAGTATGCAATACAAAATTATGACATCACAATCCATGAAAAGCATCATTTAATGCAACATTATGACATCACAATCCATGCAATGCAGTATGCAATGCAAAATTATGACATCACAATCCATGCAATGCAGTATGCAATGCAAAATTATGACATCACAATCCATGCAATGCAGTATGCAATGCAAAATTATGACATCATAATCCATGCAAAGCATCATTTAATGCAAAATTATGACATCACAATCCATGCAATGCAGTATGCAATGCAAAATTATGACATCACAATCCATGCAAAGCATCATTTAATGCAAAATTATGACATCACAATCCATGCAATGCAGTATGCAATGCAAAATTATGACATCACAATCCATGCAATGCAGTATGCAATGCAAAATTATGACATCACAATCCATGCAAAGCATCATTTAATGCAACATTATGACATCACAACCCATGCAATGCAGTATGCAATGCAAAATTATGACATCACAATCCATGCAATGCAGTATGCAATGCAAAATTATGACATCACAATCCATGCAAAGCATCATTTATGCAGAAGTATGACATCACAATAAATGCAATGCAAAATTATGACATCACAATCCATGCAATGCAGTATGCAATGCAAAATTATGACATCATAATCCATGCAAAGCATCATTTAATGCAAATTATGACATCACAATCCATGCAATGCAGTATGCAATGCAAAATTATGACATCACAATCCATGCAAAGCATCATTTAATGCAACATTATGACATCACAATCCATGCAATGCAGTATGCAATGCAAAATTATGACATCACAATCCATGCAATGCAGTATGCAATGCAAAATTATGACATCACAATCCATGCAATGCAGTATGCAATACAAAATTATGACATCACAATCCATGAAAAGCATCATTTAATGCAACATTATGACATCACAATCCATGCAATGCAGTATGCAATGCAAAATTATGACATCACAATCCATGCAATGCAGTATGCAATGCAAAATTATGACATCACAATCCATGCAATGCAGTATGCAATGCTAAATTATGACATCATAATCCATGCAAAGCATCATTTAATGCTAAAGTATGACATCACAATCCATGCAATGCAGTATGCAATGCAAAATTATGAAATCACAATCCATGCAAAGCAGTAAGCAATGCAAAATTATGACATCATAATCCATGCAAAGCATCATTTAATGCAAAATTATGACATCACAATCCATGCAATGCAGTATGCAATGCAAAATTATGACATCATAATCCATGCAAAGCATCATTTAATGCAGAAGTATGACATCACAATCCATGCAATGCAAAATTATGACATCACAATCCATGCAATGCAGTATGCAATGCAAAATTATGACATCACAATCCATGCAAAGCATCATTTAATGCAACATTATGACATCACAATCCATGCAATGCAGTATGCAATGCAAAATTATGACATCACAATCCATGCAATGCAGTATGCAATGCAAAATTATGACATCACAATCCATGCAATGCAGTATGCAATACAAAATTATGACATCACAATCCATGCAAAGCATCATTCAATGCAACATTATGACATCACAATCCATGCAATGCAGTATGCAATGCAAAATTATGACATCACAATCCATGCAATGCAGTATGCAATGCAAAATTATGACATCACAATCCATGCAATGCAGTATGCAATGCTAAATTATGACATCATAATCCATGCAAAGCATCATTTAATGCTAAAGTATGACATCACAATCCATGCAATGCAGTATGCAATGCAAAATTATGACATCACAATCCATGCAAAGCAGTAAGCAATGCAAAATTATGACATCATAATCCATGCAAAGCATCATTTAATGCAAAATTATGACATCACAATCCATGCAATGCAGTATGCAATGCAAAATTATGACATCATAATCCATGCAAAGCATCATTTAATGCAGAAGTATGACATCACAATCCATGCAATGCAAAATTATGACATCACAATCCATGCAATGCAGTATGCAATGCAAAATTATGACATCATAATCCATGCAAAGCATCATTTAATGCAAAATTATGACATCACAATCCATGCAATGCAGTATGCAATGCAAAATTATGACATCACAATCCATGCAAAGCATCATTTAATGCAACATTATGACATCACAATCCAAGCAATGCAGTATGCAATGCAAAATTATGACATCACAATCCATGCAATGCAGTATGCAATGCAAAATTATGACATCACAATCCATGCAAAGCATCATTTAATGCAACATTATGACATCACAATCCATGCAATGCAGTATGCAATGCAAAATTATGACATCACAATCCATGCAATGCAGTATGCAATGCAAAATTATGACATCACAATCCATGCAATGCAGTATGCAATGCAAACTTATGACATCACAATCCATGCAAAGCATCATTTAATGCAACATTATGACATCACAATCCATGCAATGCAGTATGCAATGCAAAATTATGACATCACAATCCATGCAATGCAGTATGCAATGCAAAATTATGACATCACAATCCATGCAATGCAGTATGCAATGCAAAATTATGACATCACAATCCATGCAAAGCATCATTTAATGCAACATTATGACATCACGATCCATGCAACGCAGTATGCAATGCAAAATGATGACATCACAATCCATGCAATGCAGTATGCAATGCAAAATTATGACATCACAATCCATGCAATGCAGTATGCAATGCAAAATTATGACATCACAATCCATGCAAAGCATCATTTAATGCTAAAGTATGACATCACAATCCGTGCAATGCAGTATGCAATGCAAAATTATGACATCACAATCCATGCAATGCAGTAAGCAATGCAAAATTATGACATCATAATCCATGCAAAGCATCATTTAATGCAAAATTATGACATCACAATCCATGCAATGCAGTATGCAATGCAAAATTATGACATCACAATCCATGCAAAGCATCATTTAATGCAACATTATGACATCACAATCCATGCAATGCAGTATGCAATGCAAAATTATGACATCACAATCCATGCAATGCAGTATGCAATGCAAAATTATGACATCACAATCCATGCAATGCAGTATGCAATGCAAAATTATGACATCATAATCCATGCAAAGCATCATTTAATGCAAAATTATGACATCACAATCCATGCAATGCAGTATGCAATGCAAAATTATGACATCACAATCCATGCAAAGCATCATTTAATGCAAAATTATGACATCACAATCCATGCAATGCAGTATGCAATGCAAAATTATGACATCACAATCCATGCAATGCAGTATGCAATGCAAAATTATGACATCACAATCCATGCAAAGCATCATTTAATGCAACATTATGACATCACAATCCATGCAATGCAGTATGCAATGCAAAATTATGACATCACAATCCATGCAATGCAGTATGCAATGCAAAATTATGACATCACAATCCATGCAAAGCATCATTTATGCAGAAGTATGACATCACAATAAATGCAATGCAAAATTATGACATCACAATCCATGCAATGCAGTATGCAATGCAAAATTATGACATCATAATCCATGCAAAGCATCATTTAATGCAAAATTATGACATCACAATCCATGCAATGCAGTATGCAATGCAAAATTATGACATCACAATCCATGCAAAGCATCATTTAATGCAACATTATGACATCACAATCCATGCAATGCAGTATGCAATGCAAAATTATGACATCACAATCCATGCAATGCAGTATGCAATGCAAAATTATGACATCACAATCCATGCAATGCAGTATGCAATGCAAAATTATGACATCATAATCCATGCAAAGCATCATTTAATGCAAAATTATGACATCACAATCCATGCAATGCAGTATGCAATGCAAAATTATGACATCACAATCCATGCAAAGCATCATTTAATGCAAAATTATGACATCACAATCCATGCAATGCAGTATGCAATGCAAAATTATGACATCACAATCCATGCAATGCAGTATGCAATGCAAAATTATGACATCACAATCCATGCAAAGCATCATTTAATGCAACATTATGACATCACAATCCATGCAATGCAGTATGCAATGCAAAATTATGACATCACAATCCATGCAATGCAGTATGCAATGCAAAATTATGACATCACAATCCATGCAAAGCATCATTTATGCAGAAGTATGACATCACAATAAATGCAATGCAAAATTATGACATCACAATCCATGCAATGCAGTATGCAATGCAAAATTATGACATCATAATCCATGCAAAGCATCATTTAATGCAAAATTATGACATCACAATCCATGCAATGCAGTATGCAATGCAAAATTATGACATCACAATCCATGCAAAGCATCATTTAATGCAACATTATGACATCACAATCCATGCAATGCAGTATGCAATGCAAAATTATGACATCACAATCCATGCAATGCAGTATGCAATGCAAAATTATGACATCACAATCCATGCAATGCAGTATGCAATGCAAAATTATGACATCACAATCCATGCAAAGCATCATTTAATGCAACATTATGACATCACAATCCATGCAATGCAGTATGCAATGCAAAATTATGACATCACAATCCATGCAATGCAGTATGCAATGCAAAATTATGACATCACAATCCATGCAATGCAGTATGCAATGCAAAATTATGACATCACAATCCATGCAAAGCATCATTTAATGCAACATTATGACATCACAATACATGCAATGCAGTATGCAATGCAAAATTATGACATCACAATCCATGAAATGCAGTATGCAATGCAAAATTATGTCATCACAATCCATGCAATGCAGTTTGCAATGCTAAATTATGACATCATAATCCATGCAAAGCATCATTTAATGCTAAAGTATGACATCACAATCCATGCAATGCAGTATGCAATGCAAAATTATGACATCACAATCCATGCAATGCAGTAAGCAATGCAAAATTATGACATCATAATCCATGCAAAGCATCATTTAATGCAAAATTATGACATCACAATCCATGCAATGCAGTATGCAATGCAAAATTATGACATCACAATCCATGCAATGCAGTATGCAATGCAAAATTATGACATCATAATCCATGCAAAGCATCATTTAATGCAGAAGTATGACATCACAATCCATGCAATGCAAAATTATGACATCACAATCCATGCAATGCAGTATGCAATGCAAAATTATGACATCATAATCCATGCAAAGCATCATTTAATGCAAAATTATGACATCACAATCCATGCAATGCAGTATGCAATGCAAAATTATGACATCACAATCCATGCAAAGCATCATTTAATGCAAAATTATGACATCACAATCCATGCAATGCAGTATGCAATGCAAAATTATGACATCACAATCCATGCAATGCAGTATGCAATGCAAAATTATGACATCACAATCCATGCAAAGCATCATTTAATGCAACATTATGACATCACAATCCATGCAATGCAGTATGCAATGCAAAATTATGACATCACAATCCATGCAATGCAGTATGCAATGCAAAATTATGACATCACAATCCATGCAAAGCATCATTTATGCAGAAGTATGACATCACAATAAATGCAATGCAAAATTATGACATCACAATCCATGCAATGCAGTATGCAATGCAAAATTATGACATCATAATCCATGCAAAGCATCATTTAATGCAAAATTATGACATCACAATCCATGCAATGCAGTATGCAATGCAAAATTATGACATCACAATCCATGCAAAGCATCATTTAATGCAACATTATGACATCACAATCCATGCAATGCAGTATGCAATGCAAAATTATGACATCACAATCCATGCAATGCAGTATGCAATGCAAAATTATGACATCACAATCCATGCAATGCAGTATGCAATGCAAAATTATGACATCACAATCCATGCAAAGCATCATTTAATGCAACATTATGACATCACAATCCATGCAATGCAGTATGCAATGCAAAATTATGACATCACAATCCATGCAATGCAGTATGCAATGCAAAATTATGACATCACAATCCATGCAATGCAGTATGCAATGCAAAATTATGACATCACAATCCATGCAAAGCATCATTTAATGCAACATTATGACATCACAATCCATGCAATGCAGTATGCAATGCAAAATTATGACATCACAATCCATGCAATGCAGTATGCAATGCAAAATTATGACATCACAATCCATGCAATGCAGTATGCAATGCAAAATTATGACATCACAATCCATGCAAAGCATCATTTAATGCAACATTATGACATCACGATCCATGCAATGCAGTATGCAATGCAAAATTATGACATCACAATCCATGCAATGCAGTATGCAATGCAAAATTATGACATCACAATCCATGCAATGCAGTATGCAATGCAAAATTATGACATCACAATCCATGCAAAGCATCATTTAATGCAACATTATGACATCACAATACATGCAATGCAGTATGCAATGCAAAATTATGACATCACAATCCATGCAATGCAGTATGCAATGCAAAATTATGTCATCACAATCCATGCAATGCAGTTTGCAATGCTAAATTATGACATCATAATCCATGCAAAGCATCATTTAATGCTAAAGTATGACATCACAATCCATGCAATGCAGTATGCAATGCAAAATTATGACATCACAATCCATGCAATGCAGTAAGCAATGCAAAATTATGACATCATAATCCATGCAAAGCATCATTTAATGCAAAATTATGACATCACAATCCATGCAATGCAGTATGCAATGCAAAATTATGACATCACAATCCATGCAATGCAGTATGCAATGCAAAATTATGACATCATAATCCATGCAAAGCATCATTTAATGCAGAAGTATGACATCACAATCCATGCAATGCAAAATTATGACATCACAATCCATGCAATGCAGTATGCAATGCAAAATTATGACATCACAATCCATGCAAAGCATCATTTAATGCAACATTATGACATAACAATCCATGCAATGCAGTATGCAATGCAAAATTATGACATCACAATCCATGCAATGCAGTATGCAATGCAAAATTATGACATCACAATCCATGCAAAGCATCATTTAATGCAACATTATGACATCACAATCCATGCAATGCAGTATGCAATGCAAAATTATGACATCACAATCCATGCAATGCAGTATGCAATGCAAAATTATGACATCATAATCCATGCAAAGCATCATTTAATGCAGAAGTATGACATCACAATCCATGCAATGCAAAATTATGACATCACAATCCATGCAATGCAGTATGCAATGCAAAATTATGACATCATAATCCATGCAAAGCATCATTTAATGCAAAATTATGACATCACAATCCATGCAATGCAGTATGCAATGCAAAATTATGACATCACAATCCATGCAAAGCATCATTTAATGCAACATTATGACATCACAATCCATGCAATGCAGTATGCAATGCAAAATTATGACATCACAATCCATGCAATGCAGTATGCAATGCAAAATTATGACATCACAATCCATGCAATGCAGTATGCAATGCAAAATTATGACATCACAATCCATGCAATGCAGTATGCAATGCAAAATTATGACATCATAATCCATGCAAAGCATCATTTAATGCAAAATTATGACATCACAATCCATGCAATGCAGTATGCAATGCAAAATTATGACATCACAATCCATGCAAAGCATCATTTAATGCAAAATTATGACATCACAATCCATGCAATGCAGTATGCAATGCAAAATTATGACATCACAATCCATGCAATGCAGTATGCAATGCAAAATTATGACATCACAATCCATGCAAAGCATCATTTAATGCAACATTATGACATCACAATCCATGCAATGCAGTATGCAATACAAAATTATGACATCACAATCCATGCAATGCAGTATGCAATGCAAAATTATGACATCACAATCCATGCAAAGCATCATTTATGCAGAAGTATGACATCACAATAAATGCAATGCAAAATTATGACATCACAATCCATGCAATGCAGTATGCAATGCAAAATTATGACATCATAATCCATGCAAAGCATCATTTAATGCAAAATTATGACATCACAATCCATGCAATGCATCATTTAATGCAACATTATGACATCACAATCCATGCAATGCAGTATGCAATGCAAAATTATGACATCACAATCCATGCAAAGCATCATTTAATGCAACATTATGACATCACAATCCATGCAATGCAGTATGCAATGCAAAATTATGACATCACAATCCATGCAATGCAGTATGCAATGCAAAATTATGACATCACAATCCATGCAATGCAGTATGCAATGCAAAATTATGACATCACAATCCATGCAAAGCATCATTTAATGCAACATTATGACATCACAATCCATGCAATGCAGTATGCAATGCAAAATTATGACATCACAATCCATGCAATGCAGTATGCAATGCAAAATTATGACATCACAATCCATGCAATGCAGTATGCAATGCAAAATTATGACATCACAATCCATGCAAAGCATCATTTAATGCAACATTATGACATCACAATCCATGCAATGCAGTATGCAATGCAAAATTATGACATCACAATCCATGCAATGCAGTATGCAATGCAAAATTATGACATCACAATCCATGCAATGCAGTATGCAATGCAAAATTATGACATCACAATCCATGCAAAGCATCATTTAATGCAACATTATGACATCACGATCCATGCAATGCAGTATGCAATGCAAAATTATGACATCACAATCCATGCAATGCAGTATGCAATGCAAAATTATGACATCACAATCCATGCAATGCAGTATGCAATGCAAAATTATGACATCACAATCCATGCAAAGCATCATTTAATGCAACATTATGACATCACAATACATGCAATGCAGTATGCAATGCAAAATTATGACATCACAATCCATGCAATGCAGTATGCAATGCAAAATTATGTCATCACAATCCATGCAATGCAGTTTGCAATGCTAAATTATGACATCATAATCCATGCAAAGCATCATTTAATGCTAAAGTATGACATCACAATCCATGCAATGCAGTATGCAATGCAAAATTATGACATCACAATCCATGCAATGCAGTAAGCAATGCAAAATTATGACATCATAATCCATGCAAAGCATCATTTAATGCAAAATTATGACATCACAATCCATGCAATGCAGTATGCAATGCAAAATTATGACATCACAATCCATGCAATGCAGTATGCAATGCAAAATTATGACATCATAATCCATGCAAAGCATCATTTAATGCAGAAGTATGACATCACAATCCATGCAATGCAAAATTATGACATCACAATCCATGCAATGCAGTATGCAATGCAAAATTATGACATCACAATCCATGCAAAGCATCATTTAATGCAACATTATGACATAACAATCCATGCAATGCAGTATGCAATGCAAAATTATGACATCACAATCCATGCAATGCAGTATGCAATGCAAAATTATGACATCACAATCCATGCAAAGCATCATTTAATGCAACATTATGACATCACAATCCATGCAATGCAGTATGCAATGCAAAATTATGACATCACAATCCATGCAATGCAGTATGCAATGCAAAATTATGACATCACAATCCATGCAATGCAGTATGCAATGCAAAATTATGACATCACAATCCATGCAAAGCATCATTTAATGCAACATTATGACATCACAATCCATGCAATGCAGTATGCAATGCAAAATTATGACATCACAATCCATGCAATGCAGTATGCAATGCAAAATTATGACATCACAATCCATGCAATGCAGTATGCAATGCAAAATTATGACATCATAATCCATGCAAAGCATCATTTAATGCAAAATTATGACATCACAATCCATGCAATGCAGTATGCAATGCAAAATTATGACATCACAATCCATGCAAAGCATCATTTAATGCAACATTATGACATCACAATCCATGCAATGCAAAATTATGACATCACAATCCATGCAATGCAGTATGCAATGCAAAATTATGACATCACAATCCATGCAATGCAGTATGCAATGCAAAATTATGACATCATAATCCATGCAAAGCATCATTTAATGCAAAATTATTACATCACAATCCATGCAATGCAGTATGCAATGCAAAATTATGACATCACAATCCATGCAAAGCATCATTTAATGCAACATTATGACATCACAATCCATGCAATGCAGTATGCAATGCAAAATTATGACATCACAATCCATGCAATGCAGTATGCAATGCAAAATTATGCAATGCAAAATTATGACATCACAATCCATGCAATGCAGTATGCAATGCAAAATTATGACATCATAATCCATGCAAAGCATCATTTAATGCAAAAGTATGACATCACAATCCATGCAATGCAAAATTATGACATCACAATCCATGCAATGCAGTATGCAATGCAAAATTGTGACATCATAATCCATGCAAAGCATCATTTAATGCAAAATTATGACATCACAATCCATGCAATGCAGTATGCAATGCAAAATTATGACATCACAATCCATGCAAAGCATCATTTAATGCAACATTATGACATCACGATCCATGCAATGCAGTATGCAATGCAAAATTATGACATCACAATCCATGCAATGCAGTATGCAATGCAAAATTATGACATCACAATCCATGCAATGCAGTATGCAATGCAAAATTATGACATCACAATCCATGCAAAGCATCATTTAATGCAACATTATGACATCACAATCCATGCAATGCAGTATGCAATGCAAAATTATGACATCACAATCCATGCAATGCAGTATGCAATGTAAAATTATGTCATCACAATCCATGCAATGCAGTATGCAATGCAAAATTATGACATCATAATCCATGCAAAGCATCATTTAATGCTAAAGTATGACATCACAATCCATGCAATGCAGTATGCAATGCAAAATTATGACATCACAATCCATGCAATGCAGTAAGCAATGCAAAATTATGACATCATAATCCATGCAAAGCATCATTTAATGCAAAATTATGACATCACAATCCATGCAATGCAGTATGCAATGCAAAATTATAACATCACAATCCATGCAATGCAGTATGCAATGCAAAATTATGACATCATAATCCATGCAAAGCATCATTTAATGCAGAAGTATGACATCACAATCCATGCAATGCAAAATTATGACATCACAATCCATGCAATGCAGTATGCAATGCAAAATTATGACATCATAATCCATGCAAAGCATCATTTAATGCAAAATTATGACATCACAATCCATGCAATGCAGTATGCAATGCAAAATTATGACATCACAATCCATGCAAAGCATCATTTAATGCAACATTATGACATCACAATCCATGCAATGCAATATGCAATGCAAAAGTATGACATCACAATCCATGCAATGCAGTATGCAATGCAAAATTATGACATCACAATCCATGCAATGCAGTATGCAATGCAAAATTATGACATCACAATCCATGCAAAGCATCATTTAATGCAACATTATGACATCACGATCCATGCAATGCAGTATGCAATGCAAAATTATGACATCACAATCCATGCAATGCAGTATGCAATGCAAAATTATGACATCACAATCCATGCAATGCAGTATGCAATGCAAAATTATGACATCACAATCCATGCAAAGCATCATTTAATGCAACATTATGACATCACAATCCATGCAATGCAGTATGCAATGCAAAATTATGACATCACAATCCATGCAATGCAGTATGCAATGCAAAATTATGTCATCACAATCCATGCAATGCAGTATGCAATGCTAACTTATGACATCATAATCCATGCAAAGCATCATTTAATGCTAAAGTATGACATCACAATCCATGCAATGCAGTATGCAATGCAAAATTATGACATCACAATCCATGCAATGCAGTAAGTAATGCAAAATTATGACATCATAATCCATGCAAATCATCATTTAATGCAAAATTATGACATCACAATCCATGCAATGCAGTATGCAATGCAAAATTATGACATCACAATCCATGCAATGCAGTATGCAATGCAAAATTATGACATCACAATCCATGCAAAGCATCATTTAATGCAACATTATGACATCACAATCCATGCAATGCAGTATGCAATGCAAAATTATGACATCACAATCCATGCAATGCAGTATGCAATGCAACATTATGACATCACAATCCATGCAATGCAGTATGCAATGCAAAATTATGACATCACAATCCATGCAATGCAGTATGCAATGCAAAATTATGACATCACAATCCATGCAATGCAGTATGCAATGCAAAATTATGACATCATAATCCATGCAAAGCATCATTTAATGCTAAAGTATGACATCACAATCCATGCAATGCAGTATGCAATGCAAAATTATGACATCACAATCCATGCAATGCAGTAAGCAATGCAAAATTATGACATCATAATCCATGCAAAGCATCATTTAATGCAAAATTATGACATCACAATCCATGCAATGCAGTATGCAATGCAAAATTATAACATCACAATCCATGCAATGCAGTATGCAATGCAAAATTATGACATCATAATCCATGCAAAGCATCATTTAATGCAGAAGTATGACATCACAATCCATGCAATGCAAAATTATGACATCACAATCCATGCAATGCAGTATGCAATGCAAAATTATGACATCATAATCCATGCAAAGCATCATTTAATGCAAAATTATGACATCACAATCCATGCAATGCAGTATGCAATGCAAAATTATGACATCACAATCCATGCAAAGCATCATTTAATGCAACATTATGACATCACAATCCATGCAATGCAGTATGCAATGCAAAAGTATGACATCACAATCCATGCAATGCAGTATGCAATGCAAAATTATGACATCACAATCCATGCAATGCAGTATGCAATGCAAAATTATGACATCACAATCCATGCAAAGCATCATTTAATGCAACATTATGACATCACGATCCATGCAATGCAGTATGCAATGCAAAATTATGACATCACAATCCATGCAATGCAGTATGCAATGCAAAATTATGACATCACAATCCATGCAATGCAGTATGCAATGCAAAATTATGACATCACAATCCATGCAAAGCATCATTTAATGCAACATTATGACATCACAATCCATGCAATGCAGTATGCAATGCAAAATTATGACATCACAATCCATGCAATGCAGTATGCAATGCAAAATTATGTCATCACAATCCATGCAATGCAGTATGCAATGCTAACTTATGACATCATAATCCATGCAAAGCATCATTTAATGCTAAAGTATGACATCACAATCCATGCAATGCAGTATGCAATGCAAAATTATGACATCACAATCCATGCAATGCAGTAAGTAATGCAAAATTATGACATCATAATCCATGCAAATCATCATTTAATGCAAAATTATGACATCACAATCCATGCAATGCAGTATGCAATGCAAAATTATGACATCATAGTCCATGCAAATCATCATTTAATGCAAAATTATGACATCACAATCCATGCAATGCAGTATGCAATGCAAAATTATGACATCACAATCCATGCAATGCAGTATGCAATGCAAAATTATGACATCACAATCCATGCAATGCAGTATGCAATGCAACATTATGACATCACAATCCATGCAATGCAGTATGCAATGCAAAATTATGACATCACAATCCATGCAATGCAGTATGCAATGCAAAATTATGACATCACAATCCATGCAATGCAGTATGCAATGCAAAATTATGACATCATAATCCATGCAAAGCATCATTTAATGCAAAATTATGACATCACAATCCATGCAATGCAGTATGCAATGCAAAATTATGACATCACAATCCATGCAAAGCATCATTTAATGCAAAATTATGACATCACAATCCATGCAATGCAGTATGCAATGCAAAATTATGACATCACAATCCATGCAATGCAGTATGCAATGCAAAATTATGACATCACAATCCATGCAAAGCATAATTTAATGCAACATTATGACATCACAACCCATGCAATGCAGTATGCAATGCAAAATTATGACATCACAATCCATGCAATGCAGTATGCAATGCAAAATTATGACATCACAATCCATGCAAAGCATCATTTATGCAGAAGTATGACATCACAATAAATGCAATGCAAAATTATGACATCACAATCCATGCAATGCAGTATGCAATGCAAAATTATGACATCATAATCCATGCAAAGCATCATTTAATGCAAAATTATGACATCACAATCCATGCAATGCAGTATGCAATGCAAAATTATGACATCACAATCCATGCAAAGCATCATTTAATGCAACATTATAACATCACAATCCATGCAATGCAGTATGCAATGCAACATTATGACATCACAATCCATGCAATGCAGTATGCAATGCAAAATTATGACATCACAATCCATGCAATGCAGTATGCAATACAAAATTATGACATCACAATCCATGAAAAGCATCATTTAATGCAACATTATGACATCACAATCCATGCAATGCAGTATGCAATGCAAAATTATGACATCACAATCCATGCAATGCAGTATGCAATGCAAAATTATGACATCACAATCCATGCAATGCAGTATGCAATGCTAAATTATGACATCATAATCCATGCAAAGCATCATTTAATGCTAAAGTATGACATCACAATCCATGCAATGCAGTATGCAATGCAAAATTATGAAATCACAATCCATGCAAAGCAGTAAGCAATGCAAAATTATGACATCATAATCCATGCAAAGCATCATTTAATGCAAAATTATGACATCACAATCCATGCAATGCAGTATGCAATGCAAAATTATGACATCATAATCCATGCAAAGCATCATTTAATGCAGAAGTATGACATCACAATCCATGCAATGCAAAATTATGACATCACAATCCATGCAATGCAGTATGCAATGCAAAATTATGACATCACAATCCATGCAAAGCATCATTTAATGCAACATTATGACATCACAATCCATGCAATGCAGTATGCAATGCAAAATTATGACATCACAATCCATGCAATGCAGTATGCAATGCAAAATTATGACATCACAATCCATGCAATGCAGTATGCAATACAAAATTATGACATCACAATCCATGCAAAGCATAATTCAATGCAACATTATGACATCACAATCCATGCAATGCAGTATGCAATGCAAAATTATGACATCACAATCCATGCAATGCAGTATGCAATGCAAAATTATGACATCACAATCCATGCAATGCAGTATGCAATGCTAAATTATGACATCATAGTCCATGCAAAGCATCATTTAATGCTAAAGTATGACATCACAATCCATGCAATGCAGTATGCAATGCAAAATTATGACATCACAATCCATGCAAAGCAGTAAGCAATGCAAAATTATGACATCATAATCCATGCAAAGCATCATTTAATGCAAAATTATGACATCACAATCCATGCAATGCAGTATGCAATGCAAAATTATGACATCATAATCCATGCAAAGCATCATTTAATGCAGAAGTATGACATCACAATCCATGCAATGCAAAATTATGACATCACAATCCATGCAATGCAGTATGCAATGCAAAATTATGACATCATAATCCATGCAAAGCATCATTTAATGCAAAATTATGACATCACAATCCATGCAATGCAGTATGCAATGCAAAATTATGACATCACAATCCATGCAAAGCATCATTTAATGCAACATTATGACATCACAATCCAAGCAATGCAGTATGCAATGCAAAATTATGACATCACAATCCATGCAATGCAGTATGCAATGCTAAATTATGACATCACAATCCATGCAAAGCATCATTTAATGCAACATTATGACATCACAATCCATGCAATGCAGTATGCAATGCAAAATTATGACATCACAATCCATGCAATGCAGTATGCAATGCAAAATTATGACATCACAATCCATGCAATGCAGTATGCAATGCAAACTTATGACATCACAATCCATGCAAAGCATCATTTAATGCAACATTATGACATCACAATCCATGCAATGCAGTATGCAATGCAAAATTATGACATCACAATCCATGCAATGCAGTATGCAATGCAAAATTATGACATCACAATCCATGCAATGCAGTATGCAATGCAAAATTATGACATCACAATCCATGCAAAGCATCATTTAATGCAACATTATGACATCACGATCCATGCAACGCAGTATGCAATGCAAAATGATGACATCACAATCCATGCAATGCAGTATGCAATGCAAAATTATGACATCACAATCCATGCAATGCAGTATGCAATGCAAAATTATGACATCACAATCCATGCAAAGCATCATTTAATGCAACATTATGACATCACAATCCATGCAATGCAGTATGCAATGCAAAATTATGACATCACAATCCATGCAATGCAGTATGCAATGCAAAATTATGACATCACAATCCATGCAATGCAGTAAGCAATGCAAAATTATGACATCATAATCCATGCAAAGCATCATTTAATGCAAAATTATGACATCACAATTCATGCAATGCAGTATGCAATGCAAAATTATGACATCACAATCCATGCAATGCAGTATGCAATGCAAAATTATGACATCATAATCCATGCAAAGCATCATTTAATGCAGAAGTATGACATCACAATCCATGCAATGCAAAATTATGACATCACAATCCATGCAATGCAGTATGCAATGCAAAATTATGACATCACAATCCATGCAAAGCATCATTTAATGCAACATTATGACATCACAATCCATGCAATGCAGTATGCAATGCAAAATTATGACATCACAATCCATGCAATGCAGTATGCAATGCAAAATTATGACATCACAATCCATGCAATGCAGTATGCAATGCAAAATTATGACATCACAATCCATGCAATGCAGTATGCAATACAAAATTATGACATCACAATCCATGCAAAGCATAATTCAATGCAACATTATGACATCACAATCCATGCAATGCAGTATGCAATGCAAAATTATGACATCACAATCCATGCAATGCAGTATGCAATGCAAAATTATGACATCACAATCCATGCAATGCAGTATGCAATGCTAAATTATGACATCATAGTCCATGCAAAGCGTCATTTAATGCTAAAGTATGACATCACAATCCATGCAATGCAGTATGCAATGCAAAATTATGACATCACAATCCATGCAAAGCAGTAAGCAATGCAAAATTATGACATCATAATCCATGCAAAGCATCATTTAATGCAAAATTATGACATCACAATCCATGCAATGCAGTATGCAATGCAAAATTATGACATCACAATCCATGCAAAGCATCATTTAATGCAACATTATGACATCACAATCCAAGCAATGCAGTATGCAATGCAAAATTATGACATCACAATCCATGCAATGCAGTATGCAATGCTAAATTATGACATCACAATCCATGCAAAGCATCATTTAATGCAACATTATGACATCACAATCCATGCAATGCAGTATGCAATGCAAAATTATGACATCACAATCCATGCAATGCAGTATGCAATGCAAAATTATGACATCACAATCCATGCAATGCAGTATGCAATGCAAAATTATGACATCACAATCCATGCAATGCAGTATGCAATGCAAAATTATGACATCATAATCCATGCAAAGCATCATTTAATGCAAAATTATGACATCACAATCCATGCAATGCAGTATACAATGCAAAATTATGACATCACAATCCATGCAATGCAGTATGCAATGCAAAATTATGACATCACAATCCATGCAAAGCATCATTTAATGCAACATTATGACATCACAATCCATGCAATGCAGTATGCAATGCAAAATTATGACATCACAATCCATGCAATGCAGTAGGCAATGCAACATTATGACATCACAATCCATGCAAAGCATCATTTAATGCAGAAGTATGACATCACAATAAATGCAATGCAAAATTATGACATCACAATCCATGCAATGCAGTATGCAATGCAAACTTATGACATCACAATCCATGCAAAGCATCATTTAATGCAACATTATGACATCACAATCCATGCAATGCAGTATGCAATGCAAAATTATGACATCACAATCCATGCAAAGCATCATTTAATGCAACATTATGACATCACAATCCATGCAATGCAGTATGCAATGCAAAATTATGACATCACAATCCATGCAATGCAGTATGCAATGCAAAATTATGACATCACAATCCATGCAATGCAGTATGCAATGCAAAATTATGACATCACAATCCATGCAATGCAGTATGCAATGCAAAATTATGACATCACAATCCATGCAAAGCATCATTTAATGCAACATTATGACATCACAATCCATGCAATGCAGTATGCAATGCAAAATTATGACATCACAATCCATGCAATGCAGTATGCAATGCAAAATTATGACATCACAATCCATGCAATGCAGTATGCAATGCAAAATTATGACATCACAATCCATGCAAAGCATCATTTAATGCAAAATTATGACATCACAATCCATGCAATGCAGTATGCAATGCAAAATTATGACATCACAATCCATGCAAAGCATCATTTAATGCAACATTATGACATCACAATCCATGCAATGCAAAATTATGACATCACAATCCATGCAATGCAGTATGCAATGCAAAATTATGACATCACAATCCATGCAATGCAGTATGCAATGCAAAATTATGACATTACAATCCATGCAAAGCATCATTTAATGCAACATTATGACATCACAATCCATGCAATGCAGTATGCAATGCAAAATTATGACATCACAATCCATGCAATGCAGTATGCAATGCAAAATTATGACATCACAATCCATGCAATGCAGTATGCAATGCAAAATTATGACATCATAATCCATGCAAAGCATCATTTAATGCAAAAGTATGACATCACAATCCATGCAATGCAAAATTATGACATCAAAATCCATGCAATGCAGTATGCAATGCAAAATTATGACATCATAATCCATACAAAGCATCATTTAATGCAAAGTTATGACATCACAATCCATGCAATGCAGTATGCAATGCAAAATTATGACATCACAATCCATGCAAAGCATCATTTAATGCAACATTATGACATCACAATCCATGCAATGCAGTATGCAATGCAAAATTATGACATCACAATCCATGCAATGCAGTATGCAATGCAAAATTATGACATCACAATCCATGCAATGCAGTATGCAATGCAAAATTATGACATCACAATCCATGCAATGCAGTATGCAATGCAACATTATGACATCATAATCCATGCAAAGCATCATTTAATGCAAAATTATGACATCATAATCCATGCAAAGCATCATTTAATGCAAAATTATGACATCACAATCCATGCAATGCAGTATGCAATGCAAAATTATGACATCACAATCCATGCAATGCAGTATGCAATGCAAAATTATGACATCACAATCCATGCAAAGCATCATTTAATGCAACATTATGACATCACAATCCATGCAATGCAGTATGCAATGCAAAATTATGACATCACAATCCATGCAATGCAGTATGCAATGCAAAATTATGCAATGCAAAATTATGACATCACAATCCATGCAATGCAGTATGCAATGCAAAATTATGACATCATAATCCAGGCAAAGCATCATTTAATGCAAAAGTATGACATCACAATCCATGCAATGCAAAATTATGACATCACAATCCATGCAATGCAGTATGCAATGCAAAATTGTGACATCATAATCCATGCAAAGCATCATTTAATGCAAAATTATGACATCACAATCCATGCAATGCAGTATGCAATGCAAAATTATGACATCACAATCCATGCAAAGCATAATTTAATGCAACATTATGACATCACGATCCATGCAATGCAGTATGCAATGCAAAATTATGACATCACAATCCATGCAATGCAGTATGCAATGCAAAATTATGACATCACAATCCATGCAATGCAGTATGCAATGCAAAATTATGACATCACAATCCATGCAAAGCATCATTTAATGCAACATTATGACATCACAATCCATGCAATGCAGTATGCAATGCAAAATTATGACATCACAATCCATGCAATGCAGTATGCAATGTAAAATTATGTCATCACAATCCATGCAATGCAGTATGCAATGCAAAATTATGACATCATAATCCATGCAAAGCATCATTTAATGCTAAAGTATGACATCACAATCCATGCAATGCAGTATGCAATGCAAAATTATGACATCACAATCCATGCAATGCAGTAAGCAATGCAAAATTATGACATCATAATCCATGCAAAGCATCATTCAATGCAAAATTATGACATCACAATCCATGCAATGCAGTATGCAATGCAAAATTATGACATCACAGACCATGCAATGCAGTATGCAATGCAAAATTATGACATCACAATCCATGCAATGCAGTAAGCAATGCAAAATTATGACATCATAATCCATGCAAAGCATCATTTAATGCAAAATTATGACATCACAATCCATGCAATGCAGTATGCAATGCAAAATTATGACATCACAGACCATGCAATGCAGTATGCAATGCAAAATTATGACATCATAATCCATGCAAAGCATCATTTAATGCAGAAGTATGACATCACAATCCATGCAATGCAAAATTATGACATCACAATCCATGCAATGCAGTATGCAATGCAAAATTATGACATCATAATCCATGCAAAGCATCATTTAATGCAAAATTATGACATCACAATCCATGCAATGCAGTATGCAATGCAAAATTATGACATCACAATCCATGCAAAGCATCATTTAATGCAACATTATGACATCACAATCCATGCAATGCAGTATGCAATGCAAAATTATGACATCACAATCCATGCAATGCAGTATGCAATGCAAAATTATGACATCACAATCCATGCAATGCAGTATGCAATGCAAAATTATGACATCACAATCCATGCAAAGCATCATTTAATGCAACATTATGACATCACGATCCATGCAATGCAGTATGCAATGCAAAATTATGACATCACAATCCATGCAATGCAGTATGCAATGCAAAATTATGACATCACAATCCATGCAATGCAGTATGCAATGCAAAATTATGACATCACAATCCATGCAAAGCATCATTTAATGCAACATTATGACATCACAATCCATGCAATGCAGTATGCAATGCTAAATTATGACATCATAATCCATGCAAAGCATCATTTAATGCTAAAGTATGACATCACAATCCATGCAATGCAGTATGCAATGCAAAATTATGACATCACAATCCATGCAAAGCAGTAAGCAATGCAAAATTATGACATCATAATCCATGCAAAGCATCATTTAATGCAAAATTATGACATCACAATCCATGCAATGCAGTATGCAATGCAAAATTATGACATCATAATCCATGCAAAGCATCATTTAATGCAGAAGTATGACATCACAATCCATGCAATGCAAAATTATGACATCACAATCCATGCAATGCAGTATGCAATGCAAAATTATGACATCATAATCCATGCAAAGCATCATTTAATGCAAAATTATGACATCACAATCCATGCAATGCAGTATGCAATGCAAAATTATGACATCACAATCCATGCAAAGCATCATTTAATGCAACATTATGACATCACAATCCATGCAATGCAGTATGCAATGCAAAATTATGACATCACAATCCATGCAATGCAGTATGCAATGCAAAATTATGACATCACAATCCATGCAATGCAGTATGCAATGCAAAATTATGACATCACAATCCATGCAAAGCATCATTTAATGCAACATTATGACATCACAATCCATGCAATGCAGTATGCAATGCAAAATTATGACATCACAATCCATGCAATGCAGTATGCAATGCAAAATTATGACATCACAATCCATGCAATGCAGTATGCAATGCAAAATTATGACATCACAATCCATGCAAAGCATCATTTAATGCAACATTATGACATCACAATCCATGCAATGCAGTATGCAATGCAAAATTATGACATCACAATCCATGCAATGCAGTATGCAATGCAAAATTATGACATCACAATCCATGCAATGCAGTATGCAATGCAAAATTATGACATCACAATCCATGCAAAGCATCATTTAATGCAACATTATGACATCACGATCCATGCAATGCAGTATGCAATGCAAAATTATGACATCACAATCCATGCAATGCAGTATGCAATGCAAAATTATGACATCACAATCCATGCAAAGCATCATTTAATGCAACATTATGACATCACGATCCATGCAATGCAGTATGCAATGCAAAATTATGACATCACAATCCATGCAATGCAGTATGCAATGCAAAATTATGACATCACAATCCATGCAATGCAGTATGCAATGCAAAATTATGACATCACAATCCATGCAAAGCATCATTTAATGCAACATTATGACATCACAATCCATGCAATGCAGTATGCAATGCAAAATTATGACATCACAATCCATGCAATGCAGTATGCAATGCAAAATTATGTCATCACAATCCATGCAATGCAGTATGCAATGCTAAATTATGACATCATAATCAATGCAAAGCATCATTTAATGCTAAAGTATGACATCACAATCCATGCAATGCAGTATGCAATGCAAAATTATGACATCACAATCCATGCAAAGCAGTAAGCAATGCAAAATTATGACATCATAATCCATGCAAAGCATCATTTAATGCAAAATTATGACATCACAATCCATGCAATGCAGTATGCAATGCAAAATTATGACATCACAATCCATGCAATGCAGTATGCAATGCAAAATTATGACATCATAATCCATGCAAAGCATCATTTAATGCAGAAGTATGACATCACAATCCATGCAATGCAAAATTATGACATCACAATCCATGCAATGCAGTATGCAATGCAAAATTATGACATCATAATCCATGCAAAGCATCATGTAATGCAAAATTATGACATCACAATCCATGCAATGCAGTATGCAATGCAAAATTATGACATCACAATCCATGCAAAGCATCATTTAATGCAACATTATGACATCACAATCCATGCAATGCAGTATGCAATGCAAAATTATGACATCACAATCCATGCAATGCAGTATGCAATGCAAAATTATGACATCACAATCCATGCAATGCAGTATGCAATGCAAAATTATGACATCACAATCCATGCAATGCAGTATGCAATGCAACATTATGACATCACAATCCATGCAATGCAGTATGCAATGCAAAATTATGACATCATAATCCATGCAAAGCATCATTTAATGCAAAATTATGACATCACAATCCATGCAATGCAGTATGCAATGCAAAATTATGACATCACAATCCATGCAAAGCATCAATTAATGCAAAATTATGACATCACAATCCATGCAATGCAGTATGCAATGCAAAATTATGACATCACAATCCATGCAATGCAGTATGCAATGCAAAATTATGACATCATAATCCATGCAAAGCATCATTTAATGCAAAATTATTACATCACAATCCATGCAATGCAGTATGCAATGCAAAATTATGACATCACAATCCATGCAAAGCATCATTTAATGCAACATTATGACATCACAATCCATGCAATGCAGTATGCAATGCAAAAATATGACATCACAATCCATGCAATGCAGTATGCAATGCAAAATTATGACATCACAATCCATGCAATGCAGTATGCAATGCAAAATTATGACATCACAATCCATGCAAAGCATCATTTAATGCAACATTATGACATCACAATCCATGCAATGCAGTATGCAATGCAAAATTATGACATCACAATCCATGCAATGCAGTATGCAATGCAAAATTATGACATCACAATCCATGCAATGCAGTATGCAATGCAAAATTATGACATCACAATCCATGCAAAGCATCATTTAATGCAACATTATGACATCACAATCCATGCAATGCAGTATGCAATGCAAAATTATGACATCACAATCCATGCAATGCAGTATGCAATGCAAAATTATGACATCATAATCCATGCAAAGCATCATTTAATGCAAAATTATGACATCACAATCCATGCAATGCAGTATGCAATGCAAAATTATGACATCACAATCCATGCAAAGCATCATTTAATGCAAAATTATGACATCACAATCCATGCAATGCAGTATGCAATGCAAAATTATGACATCACAATCCATGCAATGCAGTATGCAATGCAAAATTATGACATCACAATCCATGCAAAGCATCATTTAATGCAACATTATGACATCACAATCCATGCAATGCAGTATGCAATGCAAAATTATGACATCACAATCCATGCAATGCAGTATGCAATGCAAAATTATGACATCACAATCCATGCAATGCAGTATGCAATGCAAAATTATGACATCATAATCCATGCAAAGCATCATTTAATGCAAAATTATGACATCACAATCCATGCAAAGCATCATTTAATGCAACATTATGACATCACAACCCATGCAATGCAAAATTATGACATCACAATCCATGCAATGCAGTATGCAATGCAAAATTATGACATCACAATCCATGCAATGCAGTATGCAATGCAAAATTATGACATCACAATCCATGCAAAGCATCATTAATGCAACATTATGACATCACAATCCATGCAATGCAGTATGCAATGCAAAATTATGACATCACAATCCATGCAATGCAGTATGCAATGCAAAATTATGCAATGCAAAATTATGACATCACAATCCATGCAATGCAGTATGCAATGCAAAATTATGACATCATAATCCATGCAAAGCATCATTTAATGCAAAAGTATGACATCACAATCCATGCAATGCAAAATTATGACATCACAATCCATGCAATGCAGTATGCAATGCAAAATTGTGACATCATAATCCATGCAAAGCATCATTTAATGCAAAATTATGACATCACAATCCATGCAATGCAGTATGCAATGCAAAATTATGACATCACAATCCATGCAAAGCATCATTTAATGCAACATTATGACATCACGATCCATGCAATGCAGTATGCAATGCAAAATTATGACATCACAATCCATGCAATGCAGTATGCAATGCAAAATTATGACATCACAATCCATGCAATGCAGTATGCAATGCAAAATTATGACATCACAATCCATGCAAAGCATCATTTAATGCAACATTATGACATCACAATCCATGCAATGCAGTATGCAATGCAAAATTATGACATCACAATCCATGCAATGCAGTATGCAATGTAAAATTATGTCATCACAATCCATGCAATGCAGTATGCAATGCAAAATTATGACATCATAATCCATGCAAAGCATCATTTAATGCTAAAGTATGACATCACAACCCATGCAATGCAGTATGCAATGCAAAATTATGACATCACAATCCATGCAATGCAGTAAGCAATGCAAAATTATGACATCATAATCCATGCAAAGCATCATTTAATGCAAAATTATGACATCACAATCCATGCAATGCAGTATGCAATGCAACATTATGACATCACAATCCATGCAATGCAGTATGCAATGCAAAATTATGACATCATAATCCATGCAAAGCATCATTTAATGCAGAAGTATGACATCACAATCCATGCAATGCAAAATTATGACATCACAATCCATGCAATGCAGTATGCAATGCAAAATTATGACATCATAATCCATGCAAAGCATCATTTAATGCAACATTATGACATCACAATCCATGCAATGCAGTATGCAATGCAAAATTATGACATCACAATCCATGCAAAGCATCATTTAATGCAACATTATGACATCACAATCCATGCAATGCAGTATGCAATGCAAAATTATGACATCACAATCCATGCAATGCAGTATGCAATGCAAAATTATGACATCACAATCCATGCAATGCAGTATGCAATGCAAAATTATGACATCACAATCCATGCAAAGCATCATTTAATGCAACATTATGACATCACGATCCATGCAATGCAGTATGCAATGCAAAATTATGACATCACAATCCATGCAATGCAGTATGCAATGCAAAATTATGACATCACAATCCATGCAAAGCATCATTTAATGCAACATTATGACATCACAATCCATGCAATGCAGTATGCAATGCAAAATTATGACATCACAATCCATGCAATGCAGTATGCAATGCAAAATTATGACATCACAATCCATGCAATGCAGTATGCAATGCAAAATTATGACATCACAATCCATGCAAAGCATCATTTAATGCAACATTATGACATCACAATCCATGCAATGCAGTATGCAATGCAAAATTATGACATCACAATCCATGCAATGCAGTATGCAATGCAAAATTATGTCATCACAATCCATGCAATGCAGTATGCAATGCTAACTTATGACATCATAATCCATGCAAAGCATCATTTAATGCTAAAGTATGACATCACAATCCATGCAATGCAGTATGCAATGCAAAATTATGACATCACAATCCATGCAATGCAGTAAGTAATGCAAAATTATGACATCATAATCCATGCAAATCATCATTTAATGCAAAATTATGACATCACAATCCATGCAATGCAGTATGCAATGCAAAATTATGACATCACAATCCATGCAATGCAGTATGCAATGCAAAATTATGACATCACAATCCATGCAAAGCATCATTTAATGCAACATTATGACATCACAATCCATGCAATGCAGTATGCAATGCAAAATTATGACATCACAATCCATGCAATGCAGTATGCAATGCAACATTATGACATCACAATCCATGCAATGCAGTATGCAATGCAAAATTATGACATCACAATCCATGCAATGCAGTATGCAATGCAAAATTATGACATCACAATCCATGCAATGCAGTATGCAATGCAAAATTATGACATCATAATCCATGCAAAGCATCATTTAATGCAAAATTATGACATCACAATCCATGCAATGCAGTATGCAATGCAAAATTATGACATCACAATCCATGCAAAGCATCATTTAATGCAAAATTATGACATCACAATCCATGCAATGCAGTATGCAATGCAAAATTATGACATCACAATCCATGCAATGCAGTATGCAATGCAAAATTATGACATCACAATCCATGCAAAGCATCATTTAATGCAACATTATGACATCACAACCCATGCAATGCAGTATGCAATGCAAAATTATGACATCACAATCCATGCAATGCAGTATGCAATGCAAAATTATGACATCACAATCCATGCAAAGCATCATTTATGCAGAAGTATGACATCACAATAAATGCAATGCAAAATTATGACATCACAATCCATGCAATGCAGTATGCAATGCAAAATTATGACATCATAATCCATGCAAAGCATCATTTAATGCAAAATTATGACATCACAATCCATGCAATGCAGTATGCAATGCAAAATTATGACATCACAATCCATGCAAAGCATCATTTAATGCAACATTATGACATCACAATCCATGCAATGCAGTATGCAATGCAAAATTATGACATCACAATCCATGCAATGCAGTATGCAATGCAAAATTATGACATCACAATCCATGCAATGCAGTATGCAATACAAAATTATGACATCACAATCCATGAAAAGCATCATTTAATGCAACATTATGACATCACAATCCATGCAATGCAGTATGCAATGCAAAATTATGACATCACAATCCATGCAATGCAGTATGCAATGCAAAATTATGACATCACAATCCATGCAATGCAGTATGCAATGCTAAATTATGACATCATAATCCATGCAAAGCATCATTTAATGCTAAAGTATGACATCACAATCCATGCAATGCAGTATGCAATGCAAAATTATGAAATCACAATCCATGCAAAGCAGTAAGCAATGCAAAATTATGACATCATAATCCATGCAAAGCATCATTTAATGCAAAATTATGACATCACAATCCATGCAATGCAGTATGCAATGCAAAATTATGACACCATAATCCATGCAAAGCATCATTTAATGCAGAAGTATGACATCACAATCCATGCAATGCAAAATTATGACATCACAATCCATGCAATGCAGTATGCAATGCAAAATTATGACATCACAATCCATGCAAAGCATCATTTAATGCAACATTATGACATCACAATCCATGCAATGCAGTATGCAATGCAAAATTATGACATCACAATCCATGCAATGCAGTATGCAATGCAAAATTATGACATCACAATCCATGCAATGCAGTATGCAATACAAAATTATGACATCACAATCCATGCAAAGCATCATTCAATGCAACAGTATGACATCACAATCCATGCAATGCAGTATGCAATGCAAAATTATGACATCACAATCCATGCAATGCAGTATGCAATGCAAAATTATGACATCACAATCCATGCAATGCAGTATGCAATGCTAAATTATGACATCATAATCCATGCAAAGCATCATTTAATGCTAAAGTATGACATCACAATCCATGCAATGCAGTATGCAATGCAAAATTATGACATCACAATCCATGCAAAGCAGTAAGCAATGCAAAATTATGACATCATAATCCATGCAAAGCATCATTTAATGCAAAATTATGACATCACAATCCATGCAATGCAGTATGCAATGCAAAATTATGACATCATAATCCATGCAAAGCATCATTTAATGCAGAAGTATGACATCACAATCCATGCAATGCAAAATTATGACATCACAATCCATGCAATGCAGTATGCAATGCAAAATTATGACATCATAATCCATGCAAAGCATCATTTAATGCAAAATTATGACATCACAATCCATGCAATGCAGTATGCAATGCAAAATTATGACATCACAATCCATGCAAAGCATCATTTAATGCAACATTATGACATCACAATCCATGCAATGCAGTATGCAATGCAAAATTATGACATCACAATCCATGCAATGCAGTATGCAATGCAAAATTATGACATCACAATCCATGCAAAGCATCATTTAATGCAACATTATGACATCACAATCCATGCAATGCAGTATGCAATGCAAAATTATGACATCACAATCCATGCAATGCAGTATGCAATGCAAAATTATGACATCACAATCCATGCAATGCAGTATGCAATGCAAACTTATGACATCACAATCCATGCAAAGCATCATTTAATGCAACATTATGACATCACAATCCATGCAATGCAGTATGCAATGCAAAATTATGACATCACAATCCATGCAATGCAGTATGCAATGCAAAATTATGACATCACAATCCATGCAATGCAGTATGCAATGCAAAATTATGACATCACAATCCATGCAAAGCATCATTTAATGCAACATTATGACATCACGATCCATGCAACGCAGTATGCAATGCAAAATGATGACATCACAATCCATGCAATGCAGTATGCAATGCAAAATTATGACATCACAATCCATGCAATGCAGTATGCAATGCAAAATTATGACATCACAATCCATGCAAAGCATCATTTAATGCAACATTATGACATCACAATCCATGCAATGCAGTATGCAATGCAAAATTATGACATCACAATCCATGCAATGCAGTATGCAATGCAAAATTATGTCATCACAATCCATGCAATGCAGTATGCAATGCTAAATTATGACATCATAATCCATGCAAAGCATCATTTAATGCTAAAGTATGACATCACAATCCATGCAATGCAGTATGCAATGCAAAATTATGACATCACAATCCATGCAATGCAGTAAGCAATGCAAAATTATGACATCATAATCCATGCAAAGCATCATTTAATGCAAAATTATGACATCACAATCCATGCAATGCAGTATGCAATGCAAAATTATGACATCACAATCCATGCAATGCAATATGCAATGCAAAATTATGACATCATAATCCATGCAAAGCATCATTTAATGCAGAAGTATGACATCACAATCCATGCAATGCAAAATTATGACATCACAATCCATGCAATGCAGTATGCAATGCAAAATTATGACATCATAATCCATGCAAAGCATCATTTAATGCAAAATTATGACATCACAATCCATGCAATGTAGTATGCAATGCAAAATTATGACATCACAATCCATGCAAAGCATCATTTAATGCAACATTATGACATCACAATCCATGCAATGCAGTATGCAATGCAAAATTATGACATCACAATCCATGCAATGCAGTATGCAATGCAAAATTATGACATCACAATCCATGCAATGCAGTATGCAATGCAAAATTATGACATCACAATCCATGCAATGCAGTATGCAATGCAAAATTATGACATCACAATCCATGCAATGCAGTATGCAATGCAAAATTATGACATCATAATCCATGCAAAGCATCATTTAATGCAAAATTATGACATCACAATCCATGCAATGCAGTATGCAATGCAAAATTATGACATCACAATCCATGCAAAGCATCAATTAATGCAAAATTATGACATCACAATCCATGCAATGCAGTATACAATGCAAAATTATGACATCACAATCCATGCAATGCAGTATGCAATGCAAAATTATGACATCATAATCCATGCAAAGCATCATTTAATGCAAAATTATGACATCACAATCCATGCAATGCAGTATGCAATGCAAAATTATGACATCACAATCCATGCAATGCAGTATGCAATGCAAAATTATGACATCACAATCCATGCAATGCAGTATGCAATGCAAAATTATGCAATGCAAAATTATGACATCACAATCCATGCAATGCAGTATGCAATGCAAAATTATGACATCATAATCCAGGCAAAGCATCATTTAATGCAAAAGTATGACATCACAATCCATGCAATGCAAAATTATGACATCACAATCCATGCAATGCAGTATGCAATGCAAAATTGTGACATCATAATACATGCAAAGCATCATTTAATGCAAAATTATGACATCACAATCCATGCAATGCAGTATGCAATGCAAAATTATGACATCACAATCCATGCAAAGCATCATTTAATGCAACATTATGACATCACGATCCATGCAATGCAGTATGCAATGCAAAATTATGACATCACAATCCATGCAATGCAGTATGCAATGCAAAATTATGACATCACAATCCATGCAATGCAGTATGCAATGCAAAATTATGACATCACAATCCATGCAAAGCATCATTTAATGCAACATTATGACATCACAATCCATGCAATGCAGTATGCAATGCAAAATTATGACATCACAATCCATGCAATGCAGTATGCAATGTAAAATTATGTCATCACAATCCATGCAATGCAGTATGCAATGCAAAATTATGACATCATAATCCATGCAAAGCATCATTTAATGCTAAAGTATGACATCACAATCCATGCAATGCAGTATGCAATGCAAAATTATGACATCACAATCCATGCAATGCAGTAAGCAATGCAAAATTATGACATCATAATCCATGCAAAGCATCATTTAATGCAAAATTATGACATCACAATCCATGCAATGCAGTATGCAATGCAAAATTATGACATCACAATCCATGCAATGCAGTATGCAATGCAAAATTATGACATCATAATCCATGCAAAGCATCATTTAATGCAGAAGTATGACATCACAATCCATGCAATGCAAAATTATGACATCACAATCCATGCAATGCAGTATGCAATGCAAAATTATGACATCATAATCCATGCAAAGCATCATTTAATGCAAAATTATGACATCACAATCCATGCAATGCAGTATGCAATGCAAAATTATGACATCACAATCCATGCAAAGCATCATTTAATGCAACATTATGACATCACAATCCATGCAATGCAGTATGCAATGCAAAATTATGACATCACAATCCATGCAATGCAGTATGCAATGCAAAATTATGACATCACAATCCATGCAATGCAGTATGCAATGCAAAATTATGACATCACAATCCATGCAATGCAGTATGCAATGCAAAATTATGACATCACAATCCATGCAAAGCATCATTTAATGCAACATTATGACATCACAATCCATGCAATGCAGTATGCAATGCTAAATTATGACATCATAATCCATGCAAAGCATCATTTAATGCTAAAGTATGACATCACAATCCATGCAATGCAGTATGGAATGCAAAATTATGACATCACAATCCATGCAAAGCAGTAAGCAATGCAAAATTATGACATCATAATCCATGCAAAGCATCATTTAATGCAAAATTATGACATCACAATCCATGCAATGCAGTATGCAATGCAAAATTATGACATCACAATCCATGCAAAGCATCATTTAATGCAACATTATGACATCACAATCCATGCAATGCAGTATGCAATGCAAAATTATGACATCACAATCCATGCAATGCAGTATGCAATGCAAAATTATGACATCACAATCCATGCAAAGCATCATTTAATGCAACATTATGACATCACAATCCATGCAATGCAGTATGCAATGCAAAATTATGACATCATAATCCATGCAAAGCATCATTTAATGCAGAAGTATGACATCACAATCCATGCAATGCAAAATTATGACATCACAATCCATGCAATGCAGTATGCAATGCAAAATTATGACCTCATAATCCATGCAAAGCATCATTTAATGCAAAATTATGACATCACAATCCATGCAATGCAGTATGCAATGCAAAATTATGACATCACAATCCATGCAAAGCATCATTTAATGCAACATTATGACATCACAATCCATGCAATGCAGTATGCAATGCAAAATTATGACATCACAATCCATGCAATGCAGTATGCAATGCAAAATTATGACATCACAATCCATGCAATGCAGTATGCAATGCAAAATTATGACATCACAATCCATGCAAAGCATCATTTAATGCAACATTATGACATCACAATCCATGCAATGCAGTATGCAATGCAAAATTATGACATCACAATCCATGCAATGCAGTATGCAATGCAAAATTATGACATCACAATCCATGCAATGCAGTATGCAATGCAAAATTATGACATCACAATCCATGCAAAGCATCATTTAATGCAACATTATGACATCACGATCCATGCAATGCAGTATGCAATGCAAAATTATGACATCACAATCCATGCAATGCAGTATGCAATGCAAAATTATGACATCACAATCCATGCAATGCAGTATGCAATGCAAAATTATGACATCACAATCCATGCAAAGCATCATTTAATGCAACATTATGACATCACAATCCATGCAATGCAGTATGCAATGCAAAATTATGACATCACAATCCATGCAATGCAGTATGCAATGCAAAATTATGTCATCACAATCCATGCAATGCAGTATGCAATGCTAAATTATGACATCATAATCCATGCAAAGCATCATTTAATGCAAAATTATGACATCACAATCCATGCAATGCAGTATGCAATGCAAAATTATGACATCACAATCCATGCAAAGCATCATTTAATGCAACATTATGACATCACAATCCATGCAATGCAGTATGCAATGCAAAATTATGACATCACAATCCATGCAATGCAGTATGCAATGCAAAATTATGACATCACAATCCATGCAATGCAGTATGCAATACAAAATTATGACATCACAATCCATGAAAAGCATCATTTAATGCAACATTATGACATCACAATCCATGCAATGCAGTATGCAATGCAAAATTATGACATCACAATCCATGCAATGCAGTATGCAATGCTAAATTATGACATCATAATCCATGCAAAGCATCATTTAATGCTAAAGTATGACATCACAATCCATGCAATGCAGTATGCAATGCAAAATTATGAAATCACAATCCATGCAAAGCAGTAAGCAATGCAAAATTATGACATCATAATCCATGCAAAGCATCATTTAATGCAAAATTATGACATCACAATCCATGCAATGCAGTATGCAATGCAAAATTATGACATCATAATCCATGCAAAGCATCATTTAATGCAGAAGTATGACATCACAATCCATGCAATGCAAAATTATGACATCACAATCCATGCAATGCAGTATGCAATGCAAAATTATGACATCACAATCCATGCAAAGCATCATTTAATGCAACATTATGACATCACGATCCATGCAATGCAGTATGCAATGCAAAATTATGACATCACAATCCATGCAATGCAGTATGCAATGCAAAATTATGACATCACAATCCATGCAATGCAGTATGCAATGCAAAATTATGACATCACAATCCATGCAAAGCATCATTTAATGCAACATTATGACATCACAATCCATGCAATGCAGTATGCAATGCAAAATTATGACATCACAATCCATGCAATGCAGTATGCAATGCAAAATTATGTCATCACAATCCATGCAATGCAGTATGCAATGCTAAATTATGACATCATAATCCATGCAAAGCATCATTTAATGCTAAAGTATGACATCACAATCCATGCAATGCAGTATGCAATGCAAAATTATGACATCACAATCCATGCAAAGCAGTAAGCAATGCAAAATTATGACATCATAATCCATGCAAAGCATCATTTAATGCAAAATTATGACATCACAATCCATGCAATGCAGTATGCAATGCAAAATTATGACATCACAATCCATGCAATGCAGTATGCAATGCAAAATTATGACATCACAATCCATGCAATGCAGTATGCAATGCAAAATTATGACATCATAATCCATGCAAAGCATCATTTAATGCAAAATTATGACATCACAATCCATGCAATGCAGTATGCAATGCAAAATTATGACATCACAATCCATGCAAAGCATCATTTAATGCAACATTATGACATCACAATCCATGCAATGCAAAATTATGACATCACAATCCATGCAATGCAGTATGCAATGCAAAATTATGACATCACAATCCATGCAATGCAGTATGCAATGCAAAATTATGACATCACAATCCATGCAAAGCATCATTTAATGCAACATTATGACATCACAATCCATGCAATGCAGTAAGCAATGCAAAATTATGACATCACAATCCATGCAATGCAGTATGCAATGCAACATTATGACATCACAATCCATGCAATGCAGTATGCAATGCAAAATTATGACATCACAATCCATGCAATGCAGTATGCAATGCAAAATTATGACATCACAATCCATGCAATGCAGAATGCAATGCAAAATTATGACATCATAATCCATGCAAAGCATCATTTAATGCAAAATTATGACATCATAATCCATGCAAAGCATCATTTAATGCAAAATTATGACATCACAATCCATGCAATGCAGTATGCAATGCAAAATTATGACATCACAATCCATGCAATGCAGTATGCAATGCAAAATTATGACATCACAATCCATGCAAAGCATCATTTAATGCAACATTATGACATCACAATCCATGCAATGCAGTATGCAATGCAAAATTATGACATCACAATCCATGCAATGCAGTATGCAATGCAAAATTATGACATCATAATCCATGCAAAGCATCATTTAATGCTAAAGTATGACATCACAATCCATGCAATGCAGTATGCAATGCAAAGCATCATTTAATGCAAAAGTATGACATCACAATCCATGCAATGCAAAATTATGACATCACAATCCATGCAATGCAGTATGCAATGCAAAATTGTGACATCATAATCCATGCAAAGCATCATTTAATGCAAAATTATGACATCACAATCCATGCAATGCAGTATGCAATGCAAAATTATGACATCACAATCCATGCAAAGCATCATTTAATGCAACATTATGACATCACGATCCATGCAATGCAGTATGCAATGCAAAATTATGACATCACAATCCACGCAATGCAGTATGCAATGCAAAATTATGACATCACAATCCATGCAATGCAGTATGCAATGCAAAATTATGACATCACAATCCATGCAATGCAGTATGCAATGTAAAATTATTTCATCACAATCCATGCAATGCAGTATGCAATGCAAAATTATGACAGCATAATCCATGCAAAGCATCATTTAATGCTAAAGTATGACATCACAACCCATGCAATGCAGTATGCAATGCAAAATTATGACATCACAATCCATGCAATGCAGTAAGCAATGCAAAATTATGACATCATAATCCATGCAAAGCATAATTTAATGCAAAATTATGACATCACAATCCATGCAATGCAGTATGCAATGCAACATTATGACATCACAATCCATGCAATGCAGTATGCAATGCAAAATTATGACATCATAATCCATGCAAAGCATCATTTAATGCAGAAGTATGACATCACAATCCATGCAATGCAAAATTATGACATCACAATCCATGCAATGCAGTATGCAATGCAAAATTATGACATCATAATCCATGCAAAGCATCATTTAATGCAAAATTATGACATCACAATCCATGCAATGCAGTATGCAATGCAAAATTATGACATCACAATCCATGCAAAGCATCATTTAATGCAACATTATGACATCACAATCCATGCAATGCAGTATGCAATGCAAAATTATGACATCACAATCAATGCAATGCAGTATGCAATGCAAAATTATGACATCACAATCCATGCAATGCAGTATGCAATGCAAAATTATGACATCACAATCCATGCAAAGCATCATTTAATGCAACATTATGACATCACGATCCATGCAATGCAGTATGCAATGCAAAATTATGACATCACAATCCATGCAATGCAGTATGCAATGCAAAATTATGTCATCACAATCCATGCAATGCAGTATGCAATGCTAAATTATGACATCATAATCCATGCAAAGCATCATTTAATGCTAAAGTATGACATCACAATCCATGCAATGCAGTATGCAATGCAAAATTATGACATCACAATCCATGCAATGCAGTATGCAATGCAAAATTATGTCATCACAATCCATGCAATGCAGTATGCAATGCAAAATTATGACATCACAATCCATGCAAAGCATCATTTAATGCAACATTATGACATCACAATCCATGCAATGCAAAATTATGACATCACAATCCATGCAATGCAGTATGCAATGCAAAATTATGACATCACAATCCATGCAATGCAGTATGCAATGCAAAATTATGACATCATAATCCATGCAAAGCATCATTTAATGCAAACGTATGACATCACAATCCATACAATGCAAAATTATGACATCACAATCCATGCAATGCAGTATGCAATGCAAAATTATGACATCATAATCCATGCAAAGCATAATTTAATGCAAAGTTATGACATCACAATCCATGCAATGCAGTATGCAATGCTAAATTATGACATCACAATCCATGCAAAGCATCATTTAATGCAACATTATGACATCACAATCCATGCAATGCAGTATGCAATGCAAAATTATGACATCACAATCCATGCAATGCAGTATGCAATGCAAAATTATGACATCACAATCCATGCAATGCAGTATGCAATGCAAAATTATGACATCACAATCCATGCAATGCAGTATGCAATTCAAAATTATGACATCATAATCCATGCAAAGCATCATTTAATGCAAAATTATGACATCACAATCCATGCAATGCAGTATGCAATGCAAAATTATGACATCACAATCCATGCAATGCAGTATGCAATGCAAAATTATGACATCACAATCCATGCAAAGCATCATTTAATGCAACATTATGACATCACAATCCATGCAATGCAGTATGCAATGCAAAATTATGACATCACAATCCATGCAATGCAGTATGCAATGCAAAATTATGACATCACAATCCATGCAATGCAGTATGCAATGCAAAATTATGACACCACAATCCATGCAAAGCATCATTTAATGCAACATTATGACATCACAATCCATGCAATGCAGTATGCAATGCAAAATTATGACATCACAATCCATGCAATGCAGTATGCAATGCAAAATTATGCAATGCAAAATTATGACATCACAATCCATGCAATGCAGTATGCAATGCAAAATTATGACATCATAATCCATGCAAAGCATCATTTAATGCAAAAGTATGACATCACAATCCATGCAATGCAAAATTATGACATCACAATCCATGCAATGCAGTATGCAATGCAAAATTATGACATCATAATCCATGCAAAGCATCATTTAATGCAAAATTATGACATCACAATCCATGCAATGCAGTATGCAATGCAAAATTATGACATCACAATCCATGCAAAGCATCATTTAATGCAACATTATGACATCACGATCCATGCAATGCAGTATGCAATGCAAAATTATGACATCACAATCCATGCAATGCAGTATGCAATGCAAAATTATGACATCACAATCCATGCAATGCAGTATGCAATGCAAAATTATGACATCACAATCCATGCAAAGCATCATTTAATGCAACATTATGACATCACAATCCATGCAATGCAGTATGCAATGCAAAATTATGACATCACAATCCATGCAATGCAGTATGCAATGTAAAATTATGTCATCACAATCCATGCAATGCAGTATGCAATGCAAAATTATGACATCATAATCCATGCAAAGCATCATTTAATGCTAAAGTATGACATCACAACCCATGCAATGCAGTATGCAATGCAAAATTATGACATCACAATCCATGCAATGCAGTAAGCAATGCAAAATTATGACATCATAATCCATGCAAAGCATCATTTAATGCAAAATTATGACATCACAATCCATGCAATGCAGTATGCAATGCAACATTATGACATCACAATCCATGCAATGCAGTATGCAATGCAAAATTATGACATCATAATCCATGCAAAGCATCATTTAATGCAGAAGTATGACATCACAATCCATGCAATGCAAAATTATGACATCACAATCCATGCAATGCAGTATGCAATGCAAAATTATGACATCATAATCCATGCAAAGCATCATTTAATGCAACATTATGACATCACAATCCATGCAATGCAGTATGCAATGCAAAATTATGACATCACAATCCATGCAAAGCATCATTTAATGCAACATTATGACATCACAATCCATGCAATGCAGTATGCAATGCAAAATTATGACATCACAATCCATGCAATGCAGTATGCAATGCAAAATTATGACATCACAATCCATGCAATGCAGTATGCAATGCAAAATTATGACATCACAATCCATGCAAAGCATCATTTAATGCAACATTATGACATCACGATCCATGCAATGCAGTATGCAATGCAAAATTATGACATCACAATCCATGCAATGCAGTATGCAATGCAAAATTATGACATCACAATCCATGCAAAGCATCATTTAATGCAACATTATGACATCACAATCCATGCAATGCAGTATGCAATGCAAAATTATGACATCACAATCCATGCAATGCAGTATGCAATGCAAAATTATGACATCACAATCCATGCAATGCAGTATGCAATGCAAAATTATGACATCACAATCCATGCAAAGCATCATTTAATGCAACATTATGACATCACAATCCATGCAATGCAGTATGCAATGCAAAATTATGACATCACAATCCATGCAATGCAGTATGCAATGCAAAATTATGTCATCACAATCCATGCAATGCAGTATGCAATGCTAACTTATGACATCATAATCCATGCAAAGCATCATTTAATGCTAAAGTATGACATCACAATCCATGCAATGCAGTATGCAATGCAAAATTATGACATCACAATCCATGCAATGCAGTAAGTAATGCAAAATTATGACATCATAATCCATGCAAATCATCATTTAATGCAAAATTATGACATCACAATCCATGCAATGCAGTATGCAATGCAAAATTATGACATCACAATCCATGCAATGCAGTATGCAATGCAAAATTATGACATCACAATCCATGCAAAGCATCATTTAATGCAACATTATGACATCACAATCCATGCAATGCAGTATGCAATGCAAAATTATGACATCACAATCCATGCAATGCAGTATGCAATGCAACATTATGACATCACAATCCATGCAATGCAGTATGCAATGCAAAATTATGACATCACAATCCATGCAATGCAGTATGCAATGCAAAATTATGACATCACAATCCATGCAATGCAGTATGCAATGCAAAATTATGACATCATAATCCATGCAAAGCATCATTTAATGCAAAATTATGACATCACAATCCATGCAATGCAGTATGCAATGCAAAATTATGACATCACAATCCATGCAAAGCATCATTTAATGCAAAATTATGACATCACAATCCATGCAATGCAGTATGCAATGCAAAATTATGACATCACAATCCATGCAATGCAGTATGCAATGCAAAATTATGACATCACAATCCATGCAAAGCATCATTTAATGCAACATTATGACATCACAACCCATGCAATGCAGTATGCAATGCAAAATTATGACATCACAATCCATGCAATGCAGTATGCAATGCAAAATTATGACATCACAATCCATGCAAAGCATCATTTATGCAGAAGTATGACATCACAATAAATGCAATGCAAAATTATGACATCACAATCCATGCAATGCAGTATGCAATGCAAAATTATGACATCATAATCCATGCAAAGCATCATTTAATGCAAAATTATGACATCACAATCCATGCAATGCAGTATGCAATGCAAAATTATGACATCACAATCCATGCAAAGCATCATTTAATGCAACATTATGACATCACAATCCATGCAATGCAGTATGCAATGCAAAATTATGACATCACAATCCATGCAATGCAGTATGCAATGCAAAATTATGACATCACAATCCATGCAATGCAGTATGCAATACAAAATTATGACATCACAATCCATGAAAAGCATCATTTAATGCAACATTATGACATCACAATCCATGCAATGCAGTATGCAATGCAAAATTATGACATCACAATCCATGCAATGCAGTATGCAATGCAAAATTATGACATCACAATCCATGCAATGCAGTATGCAATGCTAAATTATGACATCATAATCCATGCAAAGCATCATTTAATGCTAAAGTATGACATCACAATCCATGCAATGCAGTATGCAATGCAAAATTATGAAATCACAATCCATGCAAAGCAGTAAGCAATGCAAAATTATGACATCATAATCCATGCAAAGCATCATTTAATGCAAAATTATGACATCACAATCCATGCAATGCAGTATGCAATGCAAAATTATGACACCATAATCCATGCAAAGCATCATTTAATGCAGAAGTATGACATCACAATCCATGCAATGCAAAATTATGACATCACAATCCATGCAATGCAGTATGCAATGCAAAATTATGACATCACAATCCATGCAAAGCATCATTTAATGCAACATTATGACATCACAATCCATGCAATGCAGTATGCAATGCAAAATTATGACATCACAATCCATGCAATGCAGTATGCAATGCAAAATTATGACATCACAATCCATGCAATGCAGTATGCAATACAAAATTATGACATCACAATCCATGCAAAGCATCATTCAATGCAACAGTATGACATCACAATCCATGCAATGCAGTATGCAATGCAAAATTATGACATCACAATCCATGCAATGCAGTATGCAATGCAAAATTATGACATCACAATCCATGCAATGCAGTATGCAATGCTAAATTATGACATCATAATCCATGCAAAGCATCATTTAATGCTAAAGTATGACATCACAATCCATGCAATGCAGTATGCAATGCAAAATTATGACATCACAATCCATGCAAAGCAGTAAGCAATGCAAAATTATGACATCATAATCCATGCAAAGCATCATTTAATGCAAAATTATGACATCACAATCCATGCAATGCAGTATGCAATGCAAAATTATGACATCATAATCCATGCAAAGCATCATTTAATGCAGAAGTATGACATCACAATCCATGCAATGCAAAATTATGACATCACAATCCATGCAATGCAGTATGCAATGCAAAATTATGACATCATAATCCATGCAAAGCATCATTTAATGCAAAATTATGACATCACAATCCATGCAATGCAGTATGCAATGCAAAATTATGACATCACAATCCATGCAAAGCATCATTTAATGCAACATTATGACATCACAATCCATGCAATGCAGTATGCAATGCAAAATTATGACATCACAATCCATGCAATGCAGTATGCAATGCAAAATTATGACATCACAATCCATGCAAAGCATCATTTAATGCAACATTATGACATCACAATCCATGCAATGCAGTATGCAATGCAAAATTATGACATCACAATCCATGCAATGCAGTATGCAATGCAAAATTATGACATCACAATCCATGCAATGCAGTATGCAATGCAAACTTATGACATCACAATCCATGCAAAGCATCATTTAATGCAACATTATGACATCACAATCCATGCAATGCAGTATGCAATGCAAAATTATGACATCACAATCCATGCAATGCAGTATGCAATGCAAAATTATGACATCACAATCCATGCAATGCAGTATGCAATGCAAAATTATGACATCACAATCCATGCAAAGCATCATTTAATGCAACATTATGACATCACGATCCATGCAACGCAGTATGCAATGCAAAATGATGACATCACAATCCATGCAATGCAGTATGCAATGCAAAATTATGACATCACAATCCATGCAATGCAGTATGCAATGCAAAATTATGACATCACAATCCATGCAATGCAGTATGCAATGCAAAATTATGACATCATAATCCATGCAAAGCATCATTTAATGCATAAGTATGACATCACAATCCATGCAATGCAAAATTATGACATCACAATCCATGCAATGCAGTATGCAATGCAAAATTATGACATCATAATCCATGCAAAGCATCATTTAATGCAAAAATATGACATCACAATCCATGCAATGCAGTATGCAATGTAAAATTATGACATCACAATCCATCCAAAGCATCATTTAATGCAACATTATGACATCACAATCCATGCAATGCAGTATGCAATGCAAAATTATGACATCACAATCCATGCAATGCAGTATGCAATGCAATATTATGACATCACAATCCATGCAATGCAGTATGCAATGCAAAATTATGACATCACAATCCATGCAAAGCATCATTTAATGCAACATTATGACATCATGATCCATGCAATGCAGTATGCAATGCAAAATTATGACATCACAATCCATGCAATGCAGTATGCAATGCAAAATTATGACATCACAATCCATGCAATGCAGTATGCAATGCAAAATTATGACATCACAATCCATGCAAAGCATCATTTAATGCAACATTATGACATCACAATCCATGCAATGCAGTATACAATGCAAAGTTATGACATCACAATCCATGCAATGCAGTATGCAATGCAAAATTATGTCATCACAATCCATGCAATGCAGTATGCAATGCTAAATTATGACATCATAATCCATGCAAAGCATCATTTAATGCTAAAGTATGACATCACAATCCATGCAATGCAGTATGCAATGCAAAATAATGACATCACAATCCATGCAATGCAGTAAGCAATGCAAAATTATGACATCATAATCCATGCAAAGCATCATTTAATGCAAAATTATGACATCACAATCCATGCAATGCAGTATGCAATGCAACATTATGACATCACAATCCATGCAATGCAGTATGCAATGCAAAATTATGACATCATAATCCATGCAAAGCATCATTTAATGCAGAAGTATGACATCACAATCCATGCAATGCAAAATTATGACATCACAATCCATGCAATGCAGTATGCAATGCAAAATTATGACATCATAATCCATGCAAAGCATCATTTAATGCAACATTATGACATCACAATCCATGCAATGCAGTATGCAATGCAAAATTATGACATCACAATCCATGCAAAGCATCATTTAATGCAACATTATGACATCACAATCCATGCAATGCAGTATGCAATGCAAAATTATGACATCACAATCCATGCAATGCAGTATGCAATGCAAAATTATGACATCACAATCCATGCAATGCAGTATGCAATGCAAAATTATGACATCACAATCCATGCAAAGCATCATTTAATGCAACATTATGACATCACGATCCATGCAATGCAGTATGCAATGCAAAATTATGACATCACAATCCATGCAATGCAGTATGCAATGCAAAATTATGACATCACAATCCATGCAAAGCATCATTTAATGCAACATTATGACATCACAATCCATGCAATGCAGTATGCAATGCAAAATTATGACATCACAATCCATGCAATGCAGTATGCAATGCAAAATTATGACATCACAATCCATGCAATGCAGTATGCAATGCAAAATTATGACATCACAATCCATGCAAAGCATCATTTAATGCAACATTATGACATCACAATCCATGCAATGCAGTATGCAATGCAAAATTATGACATCACAATCCATGCAATGCAGTATGCAATGCAAAATTATGTCATCACAATCCATGCAATGCAGTATGCAATGCTAACTTATGACATCATAATCCATGCAAAGCATCATTTAATGCTAAAGTATGACATCACAATCCATGCAATGCAGTATGCAATGCAAAATTATGACATCACAATCCATGCAATGCAGTAAGTAATGCAAAATTATGACATCATAATCCATGCAAATCATCATTTAATGCAAAATTATGACATCACAATCCATGCAATGCAGTATGCAATGCAAAATTATGACATCACAATCCATGCAATGCAGTATGCAATGCAAAATTATGACATCACAATCCATGCAAAGCATCATTTAATGCAACATTATGACATCACAATCCATGCAATGCAGTATGCAATGCAAAATTATGACATCACAATCCATGCAATGCAGTATGCAATGCAACATTATGACATCACAATCCATGCAATGCAGTATGCAATGCAAAATTATGACATCACAATCCATGCAATGCAGTATGCAATGCAAAATTATGACATCACAATCCATGCAATGCAGTATGCAATGCAAAATTATGACATCATAATCCATGCAAAGCATCATTTAATGCAAAATTATGACATCACAATCCATGCAATGCAGTATGCAATGCAAAATTATGACATCACAATCCATGCAAAGCATCATTTAATGCAAAATTATGACATCACAATCCATGCAATGCAGTATGCAATGCAAAATTATGACATCACAATCCATGCAATGCAGTATGCAATGCAAAATTATGACATCACAATCCATGCAAAGCATCATTTAATGCAACATTATGACATCACAACCCATGCAATGCAGTATGCAATGCAAAATTATGACATCACAATCCATGCAATGCAGTATGCAATGCAAAATTATGACATCACAATCCATGCAAAGCATCATTTATGCAGAAGTATGACATCACAATAAATGCAATGCAAAATTATGACATCACAATCCATGCAATGCAGTATGCAATGCAAAATTATGACATCATAATCCATGCAAAGCATCATTTAATGCAAAATTATGACATCACAATCCATGCAATGCAGTATGCAATGCAAAATTATGACATCACAATCCATGCAAAGCATCATTTAATGCAACATTATGACATCACAATCCATGCAATGCAGTATGCAATGCAAAATTATGACATCACAATCCATGCAATGCAGTATGCAATGCAAAATTATGACATCACAATCCATGCAATGCAGTATGCAATACAAAATTATGACATCACAATCCATGAAAAGCATCATTTAATGCAACATTATGACATCACAATCCATGCAATGCAGTATGCAATGCAAAATTATGACATCACAATCCATGCAATGCAGTATGCAATGCAAAATTATGACATCACAATCCATGCAATGCAGTATGCAATGCTAAATTATGACATCATAATCCATGCAAAGCATCATTTAATGCTAAAGTATGACATCACAATCCATGCAATGCAGTATGCAATGCAAAATTATGAAATCACAATCCATGCAAAGCAGTAAGCAATGCAAAATTATGACATCATAATCCATGCAAAGCATCATTTAATGCAAAATTATGACATCACAATCCATGCAATGCAGTATGCAATGCAAAATTATGACACCATAATCCATGCAAAGCATCATTTAATGCAGAAGTATGACATCACAATCCATGCAATGCAAAATTATGACATCACAATCCATGCAATGCAGTATGCAATGCAAAATTATGACATCACAATCCATGCAAAGCATCATTTAATGCAACATTATGACATCACAATCCATGCAATGCAGTATGCAATGCAAAATTATGACATCACAATCCATGCAATGCAGTATGCAATGCAAAATTATGACATCACAATCCATGCAATGCAGTATGCAATACAAAATTATGACATCACAATCCATGCAAAGCATCATTCAATGCAACAGTATGACATCACAATCCATGCAATGCAGTATGCAATGCAAAATTATGACATCACAATCCATGCAATGCAGTATGCAATGCAAAATTATGACATCACAATCCATGCAATGCAGTATGCAATGCTAAATTATGACATCATAATCCATGCAAAGCATCATTTAATGCTAAAGTATGACATCACAATCCATGCAATGCAGTATGCAATGCAAAATTATGACATCACAATCCATGCAAAGCAGTAAGCAATGCAAAATTATGACATCATAATCCATGCAAAGCATCATTTAATGCAAAATTATGACATCACAATCCATGCAATGCAGTATGCAATGCAAAATTATGACATCATAATCCATGCAAAGCATCATTTAATGCAGAAGTATGACATCACAATCCATGCAATGCAAAATTATGACATCACAATCCATGCAATGCAGTATGCAATGCAAAATTATGACATCATAATCCATGCAAAGCATCATTTAATGCAAAATTATGACATCACAATCCATGCAATGCAGTATGCAATGCAAAATTATGACATCACAATCCATGCAAAGCATCATTTAATGCAACATTATGACATCACAATCCATGCAATGCAGTATGCAATGCAAAATTATGACATCACAATCCATGCAATGCAGTATGCAATGCAAAATTATGACATCACAATCCATGCAAAGCATCATTTAATGCAACATTATGACATCACAATCCATGCAATGCAGTATGCAATGCAAAATTATGACATCACAATCCATGCAATGCAGTATGCAATGCAAAATTATGACATCACAATCCATGCAATGCAGTATGCAATGCAAACTTATGACATCACAATCCATGCAAAGCATCATTTAATGCAACATTATGACATCACAATCCATGCAATGCAGTATGCAATGCAAAATTATGACATCACAATCCATGCAATGCAGTATGCAATGCAAAATTATGACATCACAATCCATGCAATGCAGTATGCAATGCAAAATTATGACATCACAATCCATGCAAAGCATCATTTAATGCAACATTATGACATCACGATCCATGCAACGCAGTATGCAATGCAAAATGATGACATCACAATCCATGCAATGCAGTATGCAATGCAAAATTATGACATCACAATCCATGCAATGCAGTATGCAATGCAAAATTATGACATCACAATCCATGCAATGCAGTATGCAATGCAAAATTATGACATCATAATCCATGCAAAGCATCATTTAATGCATAAGTATGACATCACAATCCATGCAATGCAAAATTATGACATCACAATCCATGCAATGCAGTATGCAATGCAAAATTATGACATCATAATCCATGCAAAGCATCATTTAATGCAAAAATATGACATCACAATCCATGCAATGCAGTATGCAATGTAAAATTATGACATCACAATCCATCCAAAGCATCATTTAATGCAACATTATGACATCACAATCCATGCAATGCAGTATGCAATGCAAAATTATGACATCACAATCCATGCAATGCAGTATGCAATGCAATATTATGACATCACAATCCATGCAATGCAGTATGCAATGCAAAATTATGACATCACAATCCATGCAAAGCATCATTTAATGCAACATTATGACATCATGATCCATGCAATGCAGTATGCAATGCAAAATTATGACATCACAATCCATGCAATGCAGTATGCAATGCAAAATTATGACATCACAATCCATGCAATGCAGTATGCAATGCAAAATTATGACATCACAATCCATGCAAAGCATCATTTAATGCAACATTATGACATCACAATCCATGCAATGCAGTATACAATGCAAAGTTATGACATCACAATCCATGCAATGCAGTATGCAATGCAAAATTATGTCATCACAATCCATGCAATGCAGTATGCAATGCTAAATTATGACATCATAATCCATGCAAAGCATCATTTAATGCTAAAGTATGACATCACAATCCATGCAATGCAGTATGCAATGCAAAATAATGACATCACAATCCATGCAATGCAGTAAGCAATGCAAAATTATGACATCATAATCCATGCAAAGCATCATTTAATGCAAAATTATGACATCACAATCCATGCAATGCAGTATGCAATGCAAAATTATGACCTCACAATCCATGCAATGCAGTATGCAATGCAAAATTATGACATCATAATCCATGCAAAGCATCATTTAATGCACAATTATGACATCACAATCCATGCAATGCAGTATGCAATGCAAAATTATGACATCACAATCCATGCAAAGCATCATTTAATGCAACATTATGACATCACAATCCATGCAATGCAGTATGCAATGCAAAATTATGACATCACAATCCATGCAATGCAGTATGCAATGCAAAATTATGACATCACAATCCATGCAATGCAGTATGCAATGCAAAATTATGACATCATAATCCATGCAAAGCATCATTTAATGCAAAATTATGACATCACAATCCATGCAATGCAGTATGCAATGCAACATTATGACATCACAATCCATGCAAAGCATCATTTAATGCAACATTATGACATCACAATCCATGCAATGCAGTATGCAATGCAAAATTATGACATCACAATTTATGCAATGCAGTATGCAATGCAAAATTATGACATCACAATCCATGCAATGCAGTATGCAATGCAAAATTATGACATCACAATCCATGCAAAGCATCATTTAATGCAAAATTATGACATCACAATCCATGCAATGCAGTATGCAATGCAAAATTATGACATCATAATCCATGCAAAGCATCATTTAATGCAAAATTATGACATCACAATCCATGCAATGTAGTATGCAATGCAAAATTATGACATCACAATCCATGCAAAGCATCATTTAATGCAACATTATGACATCACAATCCATGCAATGCAGTATGCAATGCAAAATTATGACATCACAATCCATGCAATGCAGTATGCAATGCAAAATTATGACATCACAATCCATGCAATGCAGTATGCAATGCAAAATTATGACATCACAATCCATGCAATGCAGTATGCAATGCAAAATTATGACATCACAATCCATGCAATGCAGTATGCAATGCAAAATTATGACATCATAATCCATGCAAAGCATCATTTAATGCAAAATTATGACATCACAATCCATGCAATGCAGTATGCAATGCAAAATTATGACATCACAATCCATGCAAAGCATCAATTAATGCAAAATTATGACATCACAATCCATGCAATGCAGTATACAATGCAAAATTATGACATCACAATCCATGCAATGCAGTATGCAATGCAAAATTATGACATCATAATCCATGCAAAGCATCATTTAATGCAAAATTATGACATCACAATCCATGCAATGCAGTATGCAATGCAAAATTATGACATCACAATCCATGCAATGCAGTATGCAATGCAAAATTATGACATCACAATCCATGCAATGCAGTATGCAATGCAAAATTATGCAATGCAAAATTATGACATCACAATCCATGCAATGCAGTATGCAATGCAAAATTATGACATCATAATCCAGGCAAAGCATCATTTAATGCAAAAGTATGACATCACAATCCATGCAATGCAAAATTATGACATCACAATCCATGCAATGCAGTATGCAATGCAAAATTGTGACATCATAATACATGCAAAGCATCATTTAATGCAAAATTATGACATCACAATCCATGCAATGCAGTATGCAATGCAAAATTATGACATCACAATCCATGCAAAGCATCATTTAATGCAACATTATGACATCACGATCCATGCAATGCAGTATGCAATGCAAAATTATGACATCACAATCCATGCAATGCAGTATGCAATGCAAAATTATGACATCACAATCCATGCAATGCAGTATGCAATGCAAAATTATGACATCACAATCCATGCAAAGCATCATTTAATGCAACATTATGACATCACAATCCATGCAATGCAGTATGCAATGCAAAATTATGACATCACAATCCATGCAATGCAGTATGCAATGTAAAATTATGTCATCACAATCCATGCAATGCAGTATGCAATGCAAAATTATGACATCATAATCCATGCAAAGCATCATTTAATGCTAAAGTATGACATCACAATCCATGCAATGCAGTATGCAATGCAAAATTATGACATCACAATCCATGCAATGCAGTAAGCAATGCAAAATTATGACATCATAATCCATGCAAAGCATCATTTAATGCAAAATTATGACATCACAATCCATGCAATGCAGTATGCAATGCAAAATTATGACATCACAATCCATGCAATGCAGTATGCAATGCAAAATTATGACATCATAATCCATGCAAAGCATCATTTAATGCAGAAGTATGACATCACAATCCATGCAATGCAAAATTATGACATCACAATCCATGCAATGCAGTATGCAATGCAAAATTATGACATCATAATCCATGCAAAGCATCATTTAATGCAAAATTATGACATCACAATCCATGCAATGCAGTATGCAATGCAAAATTATGACATCACAATCCATGCAAAGCATCATTTAATGCAACATTATGACATCACAATCCATGCAATGCAGTATGCAATGCAAAATTATGACATCACAATCCATGCAATGCAGTATGCAATGCAAAATTATGACATCACAATCCATGCAATGCAGTATGCAATGCAAAATTATGACATCACAATCCATGCAATGCAGTATGCAATGCAAAATTATGACATCACAATCCATGCAAAGCATCATTTAATGCAACATTATGACATCACAATCCATGCAATGCAGTATGCAATGCTAAATTATGACATCATAATCCATGCAAAGCATCATTTAATGCTAAAGTATGACATCACAATCCATGCAATGCAGTATGGAATGCAAAATTATGACATCACAATCCATGCAAAGCAGTAAGCAATGCAAAATTATGACATCATAATCCATGCAAAGCATCATTTAATGCAAAATTATGACATCACAATCCATGCAATGCAGTATGCAATGCAAAATTATGACATCACAATCCATGCAAAGCATCATTTAATGCAACATTATGACATCACAATCCATGCAATGCAGTATGCAATGCAAAATTATGACATCACAATCCATGCAATGCAGTATGCAATGCAAAATTATGACATCACAATCCATGCAAAGCATCATTTAATGCAACATTATGACATCACAATCCATGCAATGCAGTATGCAATGCAAAATTATGACATCATAATCCATGCAAAGCATCATTTAATGCAGAAGTATGACATCACAATCCATGCAATGCAAAATTATGACATCACAATCCATGCAATGCAGTATGCAATGCAAAATTATGACCTCATAATCCATGCAAAGCATCATTTAATGCAAAATTATGACATCACAATCCATGCAATGCAGTATGCAATGCAAAATTATGACATCACAATCCATGCAAAGCATCATTTAATGCAACATTATGACATCACAATCCATGCAATGCAGTATGCAATGCAAAATTATGACATCACAATCCATGCAATGCAGTATGCAATGCAAAATTATGACATCACAATCCATGCAATGCAGTATGCAATGCAAAATTATGACATCACAATCCATGCAAAGCATCATTTAATGCAACATTATGACATCACAATCCATGCAATGCAGTATGCAATGCAAAATTATGACATCACAATCCATGCAATGCAGTATGCAATGCAAAATTATGACATCACAATCCATGCAATGCAGTATGCAATGCAAAATTATGACATCACAATCCATGCAAAGCATCATTTAATGCAACATTATGACATCACGATCCATGCAATGCAGTATGCAATGCAAAATTATGACATCACAATCCATGCAATGCAGTATGCAATGCAAAATTATGACATCACAATCCATGCAATGCAGTATGCAATGCAAAATTATGACATCACAATCCATGCAAAGCATCATTTAATGCAACATTATGACATCACAATCCATGCAATGCAGTATGCAATGCAAAATTATGACATCACAATCCATGCAATGCAGTATGCAATGCAAAATTATGTCATCACAATCCATGCAATGCAGTATGCAATGCTAAATTATGACATCATAATCCATGCAAAGCATCATTTAATGCAAAATTATGACATCACAATCCATGCAATGCAGTATGCAATGCAAAATTATGACATCACAATCCATGCAAAGCATCATTTAATGCAACATTATGACATCACAATCCATGCAATGCAGTATGCAATGCAAAATTATGACATCACAATCCATGCAATGCAGTATGCAATGCAAAATTATGACATCACAATCCATGCAATGCAGTATGCAATACAAAATTATGACATCACAATCCATGAAAAGCATCATTTAATGCAACATTATGACATCACAATCCATGCAATGCAGTATGCAATGCAAAATTATGACATCACAATCCATGCAATGCAGTATGCAATGCTAAATTATGACATCATAATCCATGCAAAGCATCATTTAATGCTAAAGTATGACATCACAATCCATGCAATGCAGTATGCAATGCAAAATTATGAAATCACAATCCATGCAAAGCAGTAAGCAATGCAAAATTATGACATCATAATCCATGCAAAGCATCATTTAATGCAAAATTATGACATCACAATCCATGCAATGCAGTATGCAATGCAAAATTATGACATCATAATCCATGCAAAGCATCATTTAATGCAGAAGTATGACATCACAATCCATGCAATGCAAAATTATGACATCACAATCCATGCAATGCAGTATGCAATGCAAAATTATGACATCACAATCCATGCAAAGCATCATTTAATGCAACATTATGACATCACGATCCATGCAATGCAGTATGCAATGCAAAATTATGACATCACAATCCATGCAATGCAGTATGCAATGCAAAATTATGACATCACAATCCATGCAATGCAGTATGCAATGCAAAATTATGACATCACAATCCATGCAAAGCATCATTTAATGCAACATTATGACATCACAATCCATGCAATGCAGTATGCAATGCAAAATTATGACATCACAATCCATGCAATGCAGTATGCAATGCAAAATTATGTCATCACAATCCATGCAATGCAGTATGCAATGCTAAATTATGACATCATAATCCATGCAAAGCATCATTTAATGCTAAAGTATGACATCACAATCCATGCAATGCAGTATGCAATGCAAAATTATGACATCACAATCCATGCAAAGCAGTAAGCAATGCAAAATTATGACATCATAATCCATGCAAAGCATCATTTAATGCAAAATTATGACATCACAATCCATGCAATGCAGTATGCAATGCAAAATTATGACATCACAATCCATGCAATGCAGTATGCAATGCAAAATTATGACATCATAATCCATGCAAAGCATCATTTAATGCAGAAGTATGACATCACAATCCATGCAATGCAAAATTATGACATCACAATCCATGCAATGCAGTATGCAATGCAAAATTATGACATCATAATCCATGCAAAGCATCATGTAATGCAAAATTATGACATCACAATCCATGCAATGCAGTATGCAATGCAAAATTATGACATCACAATCCATGCAAAGCATCATTTAATGCAACATTATGACATCACAATCCATGCAATGCAGTATGCAATGCAAAATTATGACATCACAATCCATGCAATGCAGTATGCAATGCAAAATTATGACATCACAATCCATGCAATGCAGTATGCAATGCAAAATTATGACATCACAATCCATGCAATGCAGTATGCAATGCAAAATTATGACATCATAATCCATGCAAAGCATCATTTAATGCAAAATTATGACATCACAATCCATGCAATGCAGTATGCAATGCAAAATTATGACATCACAATCCATGCAAAGCATCAATTAATGCAAAATTATGACATCACAATCCATGCAATGCAGTATGCAATGCAAAATTATGACATCACAATCCATGCAATGCAGTATGCAATGCAAAATTATGACATCACAATCCATGCAAAGCATCATTTAATGCAACATTATGACATCACAATCCATGCAATGCAGTATGCAATGCAAAATTATGACATCACAATCCATGCAATGCAGTATGCAATGCAAAATTATGACATCACAATCCATGCAAAGCATCATTTAATGCAGAAGTATGACATCACAATAAATGCAATGCAAAATTATGACATCACAATCCATGCAATGCAGTATGCAATGCAAAATTATGACATCATAATCCATGCAAAGCATCATTTAATGCAAAATTATTACATCACAATCCATGCAATGCAGTATGCAATGCAAAATTATGACATCACAATCCATGCAAAGCATCATTTAATGCAACATTATGACATCACAATCCATGCAATGCAGTATGCAATGCAAAAATATGACATCACAATCCATGCAATGCAGTATGCAATGCAAAATTATGACATCACAATCCATGCAATGCAGTATGCAATGCAAAATTATGACATCACAATCCATGCAAAGCATCATTTAATGCAACATTATGACATCACAATCCATGCAATGCAGTATGCAATGCAAAATTATGACATCACAATCCATGCAATGCAGTATGCAATGCAAAATTATGACATCACAATCCATGCAATGCAGTATGCAATGCAAAATTATGACATCACAATCCATGCAAAGCATCATTTAATGCAACATTATGACATCACAATCCATGCAATGCAGTATGCAATGCAACATTATGACATCACAATCCATGCAATGCAGTATGCAATGCAAAATTATGACATCACAATCCATGCAATGCAGTATGCAATGCAAAATTATGACATCATAATCCATGCAAAGCATCATTTAATGCAAAATTATGACATCACAATCCATGCAATGCAGTATGCAATGCAAAATTATGACATCACAATCCATGCAAAGCATCATTTAATGCAAAATTATGACATCACAATCCATGCAATGCAGTATGCAATGCAAAATTATGACATCACAATCCATGCAATGCAGTATGCAATGCAAAATTATGACATCACAATCCATGCAATGCAGTATGCAATGCAAAATTATGACATCATAATCCATGCAAAGCATCATTTAATGCAAAATTATGACATCACAATCCATGCAATGCAGTATGCAATGCAAAATTATGACATCACAATCCATGCAAAGCATCATTTAATGCAACATTATGACATCACAATCCATGCAATGCAAAATTATGACATCACAATCCATGCAATGCAGTATGCAATGCAAAATTATGACATCACAATCCATGCAATGCAGTATGCAATGCAAAATTATGACATCACAATCCATGCAAAGCATCATTTAATGCAACATTATGACATCACAATCCATGCAATGCAGTAAGCAATGCAAAATTATGACATCACAATCCATGCAATGCAGTATGCAATGCAACATTATGACATCACAATCCATGCAATGCAGTATGCAATGCAAAATTATGACATCACAATCCATGCAATGCAGTATGCAATGCAAAATTATGACATCACAATCCATGCAATGCAGAATGCAATGCAAAATTATGACATCATAATCCATGCAAAGCATCATTTAATGCAAAATTATGACATCATAATCCATGCAAAGCATCATTTAATGCAAAATTATGACATCACAATCCATGCAATGCAGTATGCAATGCAAAATTATGACATCACAATCCATGCAATGCAGTATGCAATGCAAAATTATGACATCACAATCCATGCAAAGCATCATTTAATGCAACATTATGACATCACAATCCATGCAATGCAGTATGCAATGCAAAATTATGACATCACAATCCATGCAATGCAGTATGCAATGCAAAATTATGACATCATAATCCATGCAAAGCATCATTTAATGCTAAAGTATGACATCACAATCCATGCAATGCAGTATGCAATGCAAAGCATCATTTAATGCAAAAGTATGACATCACAATCCATGCAATGCAAAATTATGACATCACAATCCATGCAATGCAGTATGCAATGCAAAATTGTGACATCATAATCCATGCAAAGCATCATTTAATGCAAAATTATGACATCACAATCCATGCAATGCAGTATGCAATGCAAAATTATGACATCACAATCCATGCAAAGCATCATTTAATGCAACATTATGACATCACGATCCATGCAATGCAGTATGCAATGCAAAATTATGACATCACAATCCACGCAATGCAGTATGCAATGCAAAATTATGACATCACAATCCATGCAATGCAGTATGCAATGCAAAATTATGACATCACAATCCATGCAATGCAGTATGCAATGTAAAATTATTTCATCACAATCCATGCAATGCAGTATGCAATGCAAAATTATGACAGCATAATCCATGCAAAGCATCATTTAATGCTAAAGTATGACATCACAACCCATGCAATGCAGTATGCAATGCAAAATTATGACATCACAATCCATGCAATGCAGTAAGCAATGCAAAATTATGACATCATAATCCATGCAAAGCATAATTTAATGCAAAATTATGACATCACAATCCATGCAATGCAGTATGCAATGCAACATTATGACATCACAATCCATGCAATGCAGTATGCAATGCAAAATTATGACATCATAATCCATGCAAAGCATCATTTAATGCAGAAGTATGACATCACAATCCATGCAATGCAAAATTATGACATCACAATCCATGCAATGCAGTATGCAATGCAAAATTATGACATCATAATCCATGCAAAGCATCATTTAATGCAAAATTATGACATCACAATCCATGCAATGCAGTATGCAATGCAAAATTATGACATCACAATCCATGCAAAGCATCATTTAATGCAACATTATGACATCACAATCCATGCAATGCAGTATGCAATGCAAAATTATGACATCACAATCAATGCAATGCAGTATGCAATGCAAAATTATGACATCACAATCCATGCAATGCAGTATGCAATGCAAAATTATGACATCACAATCCATGCAAAGCATCATTTAATGCAACATTATGACATCACGATCCATGCAATGCAGTATGCAATGCAAAATTATGACATCACAATCCATGCAATGCAGTATGCAATGCAAAATTATGTCATCACAATCCATGCAATGCAGTATGCAATGCTAAATTATGACATCATAATCCATGCAAAGCATCATTTAATGCTAAAGTATGACATCACAATCCATGCAATGCAGTATGCAATGCAAAATTATGACATCACAATCCATGCAATGCAGTATGCAATGCAAAATTATGTCATCACAATCCATGCAATGCAGTATGCAATGCAAAATTATGACATCACAATCCATGCAAAGCATCATTTAATGCAACATTATGACATCACAATCCATGCAATGCAAAATTATGACATCACAATCCATGCAATGCAGTATGCAATGCAAAATTATGACATCACAATCCATGCAATGCAGTATGCAATGCAAAATTATGACATCATAATCCATGCAAAGCATCATTTAATGCAAACGTATGACATCACAATCCATACAATGCAAAATTATGACATCACAATCCATGCAATGCAGTATGCAATGCAAAATTATGACATCATAATCCATGCAAAGCATAATTTAATGCAAAGTTATGACATCACAATCCATGCAATGCAGTATGCAATGCTAAATTATGACATCACAATCCATGCAAAGCATCATTTAATGCAACATTATGACATCACAATCCATGCAATGCAGTATGCAATGCAAAATTATGACATCACAATCCATGCAATGCAGTATGCAATGCAAAATTATGACATCACAATCCATGCAATGCAGTATGCAATGCAAAATTATGACATCACAATCCATGCAATGCAGTATGCAATTCAAAATTATGACATCATAATCCATGCAAAGCATCATTTAATGCAAAATTATGACATCACAATCCATGCAATGCAGTATGCAATGCAAAATTATGACATCACAATCCATGCAATGCAGTATGCAATGCAAAATTATGACATCACAATCCATGCAAAGCATCATTTAATGCAACATTATGACATCACAATCCATGCAATGCAGTATGCAATGCAAAATTATGACATCACAATCCATGCAATGCAGTATGCAATGCAAAATTATGACATCACAATCCATGCAATGCAGTATGCAATGCAAAATTATGACACCACAATCCATGCAAAGCATCATTTAATGCAACATTATGACATCACAATCCATGCAATGCAGTATGCAATGCAAAATTATGACATCACAATCCATGCAATGCAGTATGCAATGCAAAATTATGCAATGCAAAATTATGACATCACAATCCATGCAATGCAGTATGCAATGCAAAATTATGACATCATAATCCATGCAAAGCATCATTTAATGCAAAAGTATGACATCACAATCCATGCAATGCAAAATTATGACATCACAATCCATGCAATGCAGTATGCAATGCAAAATTATGACATCATAATCCATGCAAAGCATCATTTAATGCAAAATTATGACATCACAATCCATGCAATGCAGTATGCAATGCAAAATTATGACATCACAATCCATGCAAAGCATCATTTAATGCAACATTATGACATCACGATCCATGCAATGCAGTATGCAATGCAAAATTATGACATCACAATCCATGCAATGCAGTATGCAATGTAAAATTATGTCATCACAATCCATGCAATGCAGTATGCAATGCAAAATTATGACATCATAATCCATGCAAAGCATCATTTAATGCTAAAGTATGACATCACAATCCATGCAATGCAGTATGCAATGCAAAATTATGACATCACAATCCATGCAATGCAGTAAGCAATGCAAAATTATGACATCATAATCCATGCAAAGCATCATTTAATGCAAAATTATGACATCACAATCCATGCAATGCAGTATGCAATGCAAAATTATGACATCACAATCCATGCAATGCAGTATGCAATGCAAAATTATGACATCATAATCCATGCAAAGCATCATTTAATGCATAAGTATGACATCACAATCCATGCAATGCAAAATTATGACATCACAATCCATGCAATGCAGTATGCAATGCAAAATTATGACATCATAATCCATGCAAAGCATCATTTAATGCAAAAATATGACATCACAATCCATGCAATGCAGTATGCAATGTAAAATTATGACATCACAATCCATCCAAAGCATCATTTAATGCAACATTATGACATCACAATCCATGCAATGCAGTATGCAATGCAAAATTATGACATCACAATCCATGCAATGCAGTATGCAATGCAATATTATGACATCACAATCCATGCAATGCAGTATGCAATGCAAAATTATGACATCACAATCCATGCAAAGCATCATTTAATGCAACATTATGACATCATGATCCATGCAATGCAGTATGCAATGCAAAATTATGACATCACAATCCATGCAATGCAGTATGCAATGCAAAATTATGACATCACAATCCATGCAATGCAGTATGCAATGCAAAATTATGACATCACAATCCATGCAAAGCATCATTTAATGCAACATTATGACATCACAATCCATGCAATGCAGTATACAATGCAAAGTTATGACATCACAATCCATGCAATGCAGTATGCAATGCAAAATTATGTCATCACAATCCATGCAATGCAGTATGCAATGCTAAATTATGACATCATAATCCATGCAAAGCATCATTTAATGCTAAAGTATGACATCACAATCCATGCAATGCAGTATGCAATGCAAAATAATGACATCACAATCCATGCAATGCAGTAAGCAATGCAAAATTATGACATCATAATCCATGCAAAGCATCATTTAATGCAAAATTATGACATCACAATCCATGCAATGCAGTATGCAATGCAAAATTATGACCTCACAATCCATGCAATGCAGTATGCAATGCAAAATTATGACATCATAATCCATGCAAAGCATCATTTAATGCACAATTATGACATCACAATCCATGCAATGCAGTATGCAATGCAAAATTATGACATCACAATCCATGCAAAGCATCATTTAATGCAACATTATGACATCACAATCCATGCAATGCAGTATGCAATGCAAAATTATGACATCACAATCCATGCAATGCAGTATGCAATGCAAAATTATGACATCACAATCCATGCAATGCAGTATGCAATGCAAAATTATGACATCATAATCCATGCAAAGCATCATTTAATGCAAAATTATGACATCACAATCCATGCAATGCAGTATGCAATGCAACATTATGACATCACAATCCATGCAAAGCATCATTTAATGCAACATTATGACATCACAATCCATGCAATGCAGTATGCAATGCAAAATTATGACATCACAATTTATGCAATGCAGTATGCAATGCAAAATTATGACATCACAATCCATGCAATGCAGTATGCAATGCAAAATTATGACATCACAATCCATGCAAAGCATCATTTAATGCAACATTATGACATCACAATCCATGCAATGCAGTATGCAATGCAAAATTATGACATCACAATCCATGCAATGCAGTATGCAGTGCAAAATTATGACATCACAATCCATGCAAAGCATCATTTAATGCAGAAGTATGACATCACAATCCATGCAATGCAAAATTATGACATCACAATCCATGCAATGCAGTATGCAATGCAAAATTATGACATCATAATCCATGCAAAGCATCATTTAATGCAAAATTATGACATCACAATCCATGCAATGCAGTATGCAATGCAAAATTATGACATCACAATCCATGCAATGCAGTATGCAATGCAAAATTATGACATCACAATCCATGCAAAGCATCATTTAATGCAACATTATGACATCACAATCCATGCAATGCAGTATGCAATGCAAAATTATGACATCACAATCCATGCAATGCAGTATGCAATGCAAAATTATGACATCACAATCCATGCAATGCAGTATGCAATGCAAAATTATGACACCACAATCCATGCAAAGCATCATTTAATGCAACATTATGACATCACAATCCATGCAATGCAGTATGCAATGCAAAATTATGACATCACAATCCATGCAATGCAGTATGCAATGCAAAATTATGCAATGCAAAATTATGACATCACAATCCATGCAATGCAGTATGCAATGCAAAATTATGACATCATAATCCATGCAAAGCATCATTTAATGCAAAAGTATGACATCACAATCCATGCAATGCAAAATTATGACATCACAATCCATGCAATGCAGTATGCAATGCAAAATTATGACATCATAATCCATGCAAAGCATCATTTAATGCAAAATTATGACATCACAATCCATGCAATGCAGTATGCAATGCAAAATTATGACATCACAATCCATGCAAAGCATCATTTAATGCAACATTATGACATCACGATCCATGCAATGCAGTATGCAATGCAAAATTATGACATCACAATCCATGCAATGCAGTATGCAATGCAAAATTATGACATCACAATCCATGCAATGCAGTATGCAATGCAAAATTATGACATCACAATCCATGCAAAGCATCATTTAATGCAACATTATGACATCACAATCCATGCAATGCAGTATGCACTGCAAAATTATGACATCACAATCCATGCAATGCAGTATGCAATGTAAAATTATGTCATCACAATCCTTGCAATGCAGTATGCAATGCAAAATTATGACATCATAATCCATGCAAAGCATCATTTAATGCTAAAGTATGACATCACAATCCATCCAATGCAGTATGCAATGCAAAATTATGACATCACAATCCATGCAATGCAGTAAGCAATGCAAAATTATGACATCATAATCCATGCAAAGCATCATTTAATGCAAAATTATGACATCACAATCCATGCAATGCAGTATGCAATGCAAAATTATGACATCACAATCCATGCAATGCAGTATGCAATGCAAAATTATGACATCATAATCCATGCAAAGCATCATTTAATGCAGAAGTATGACATCACAATCCATGCAATGCAAAATTATGACATCACAATCCATGCAATGCAGTATGCAATGCAAAATTATGACATCATAATCCATGCAAAGCATCATTTAATGCAAAAATATGACATCACAATCCATGCAATGCAGTATGCAATGCAAAATTATGACATCACAATCCATCCAAAGCAACATTTAATGCAACATTATGACATCACAATCCATGCAATGCAGTATGCAATGCAAAATTATGACATCACAATCCATGCAATGCAGTATGCAATGCAAAATTATGACATCACAATCCATGCAATGCAGTATGCAATGCAAAATTATGACATCACAATCCATGCAAAGCATCATTTAATGCAACATTATGACATCACGATCCATGCAATGCAGTATGCAATGCAAAATTATGACATCACAATCCATGCAATGCAGTATGCAATGCAAAATTATGACATCACAATCCATGCAATGCAGTATGCAATGCAAAATTATGACATCACAATCCATGCAAAGCATCATTTAATGCAACATTATGACATCACAATCCATGCAATGCAGTATACAATGCAAAATTATGACATCACAATCCATGCAATGCAGTATGCAATGCAAAATTATGTCATCACAATCCATGCAATGCAGTATGCAATGCTAAATTATGACATCATAATCCATGCAAAGCATCATTTAATGCTAAAGTATGACATCACAATCCATGCAATGCAGTATGCAATGCAAAATAATGACATCACAATCCATGCAATGCAGTAAGCAATGCAAAATTATGACATCATAATCCATGCAAAGCATCATTTAATGCAAAATTATGACATCACAATCCATGCAATGCAGTATGCAATGCAAAATTATGACATCACAATCCATGCAATGCAGTATGCAATGCAAAATTATGACATCATAATCCATGCAAAGCATCATTTAATGCAGAAGTATGACATCACAATCCATGCAATGCAAAATTATGACATCACAATCCATGCAATGCAGTATGCAATGCAAAATTATGACATCATAATCCATGCAAAGCATCATTTAATGCAAAATTATGACATCACAATCCATGCAATGCAGTATGCAATGCAAAATTATGACATCACAATCCATGCAAAGCATCATTTAATGCAACATTATGACATCACAATCCATGCAATGCAGTATGCAATGCAAAATTATGACATCACAATCCATGCAATGCAGTATGCAATGCAAAATTATGACATCACAATCCATGCAATGCAGTATGCAATGCAAAATTATGACATCACAATCCATGCAAAGCATCATTTAATGCAACATTATGACATCACGATCCATGCAATGCAGTATGCAATGCAAAATTATGACATCACAATCCATGCAATGCAGTATGCAATGCAAAATTATGACATCACAATCCATGCAATGCAGTATGCAATGCAAAATTATGACATCACAATCCATGCAAAGCATCATTTAATGCAACATTATGACATCACAATCCATGCAATGCAGTATGCAATGCTAAATTATGACATCATAATCCATGCAAAGCATCATTTAATGCTAAAGTATGACATCACAATCCATGCAATGCAGTATGCAATGCAAAATTATGACATCACAATCCATGCAAAGCAGTAAGCAATGCAAAATTATGACATCATAATCCATGCAAAGCATCATTTAATGCAAAATTATGACATCACAATCCATGCAATGCAGTATGCAATGCAAAATTATGACATCATAATCCATGCAAAGCATCATTTAATGCAGAAGTATGACATCACAATCCATGCAATGCAAAATTATGACATCACAATCCATGCAATGCAGTATGCAATGCAAAATTATGACCTCATAATCCATGCAAAGCATCATTTAATGCAAAATTATGACATCACAATCCATGCAATGCAGTATGCAATGCAAAATTATGACATCACAATCCATGCAAAGCATCATTTAATGCAACATTATGACATCACAATCCATGCAATGCAGTATGCAATGCAAAATTATGACATCACAATCCATGCAATGCAGTATGCAATGCAAAATTATGACATCACAATCCATGCAATGCAGTATGCAATGCAAAATTATGACATCACAATCCATGCAAAGCATCATTTAATGCAACATTATGACATCACAATCCATGCAATGCAGTATGCAATGCAAAATTATGACATCACAATCCATGCAATGCAGTATGCAATGCAAAATTATGACATCACAATCCATGCAATGCAGTATGCAATGCAAAATTATGACATCACAATCCATGCAATGCAGTATGCAATGCAAAATTATGACATCACAATCCATGCAAAGCATCATTTAATGCAACATTATGACATCACGATCCACGCAATGCAGTATGCAATGCAAAATTATGACATCACAATCCATGCAATGCAGTAGGCAATGCAAAATTGCGACATCACAATCCATGCAATGCAGTATGCAATGCAAAATTATGACATCACAATCCATGCAAAGCATCATTTAATGCAACATTATGACATCACAATCCATGCAATGCAGTATGCAATGCAAAATTATGACATCACAATCCATGCAATGCAGTATGCAATGCAAAATTATGTCATCACAATCCATGCAATGCAGTATGCAATGCTAAATTATGACATCATAATCCATGCAAAGCATCATTTAATGCAAAATTATGACATCACAATCCATGCAATGCAGTATGCAATGCAAAATTATGACATCACAATCCATGCAAAGCATCATTTAATGCAACATTATGACATCACAATCCATGCAATGCAGTATGCAATGCAAAATTATGACATCACAATCCATGCAATGCAGTATGCAATGCAAAATTATGACATCACAATCCATGCAATGCAGTATGCAATACAAAATTATGACATCACAATCCATGAAAAGCATCATTTAATGCAACATTATGACATCACAATCCATGCAATGCAGTATGCAATGCAAAATTATGACATCACAATCCATGCAATGCAGTATGCAATGCAAAATTATGACATCACAATCCATGCAATGCAGTATGCAATGCTAAATTATGACATCATAATCCATGCAAAGCATCATTTAATGCTAAAGTATGACATCACAATCCATGCAATGCAGTATGCAATGCAAAATTATGAAATCACAATCCATGCAAAGCAGTAAGCAATGCAAAATTATGACATCATAATCCATGCAAAGCATCATTTAATGCAAAATTATGACATCACAATCCATGCAATGCAGTATGCAATGCAAAATTATGACATCATAATCCATGCAAAGCATCATTTAATGCAGAAGTATGACATCACAATCCATGCAATGCAAAATTATGACATCACAATCCATGCAATGCAGTATGCAATGCAAAATTATGACATCACAATCCATGCAAAGCATCATTTAATGCAACATTATGACATCACGATCCATGCAATGCAGTATGCAATGCAAAATTATGACATCACAATCCATGCAATGCAGTATGCAATGCAAAATTATGACATCACAATCCATGCAATGCAGTATGCAATGCAAAATTATGACATCACCATCCATGCAAAGCATCATTTAATGCAACATTATGACATCACAATCCATGCAATGCAGTATGCAATGCAAAATTATGACATCACAATCCATGCAATGCAGTATGCAATGCAAAATTATGTCATCACAATCCATGCAATGCATCATTTAATGCAAAATTATGACATCACAATCCATGCAATGCAGTATGCAATGCAAAATTATGACATCACAATCCATGCAATGCAGTATGCAATGCAAAATTATGACATCATAATCCATGCAAAGCATCATTTAATGCAGAAGTATGACATCACAATCCATGCAATGCAAAATTATGACATCACAATCCATGCAATGCAGTATGCAATGCAAAATTATGACATCAAAATCCATGCAAAGCATCATGTAATGCAAAATTATGACATCACAATCCATGCAATGCAGTATGCAATGCAAAATTATGACATCACAATCCATGCAAAGCATCATTTAATGCAACATTATGACATCACAATCCATGCAATGCAGTATGCAATGCAAAATTATGACATCACAATCCATGCAATGCAGTATGCAATGCAAAATTATGACATCACAATCCATGCAATGCAGTATGCAATGCAAAATTATGACATCACAATCCATGCAATGCAGTATGCAATGCAAAATTATGACATCATAATCCATGCAAAGCATCATTTAATGCAAAATTATGACATCACAATCCATGCAATGCAGTATGCAATGCAAAATTATGACATCACAATCCATGCAAAGCATCAATTAATGCAAAATTATGACATCACAATCCATGCAATGCAGTATGCAATGCAAAATTATGACATCACAATCCATGCAATGCAGTATGCAATGCAAAATTATGACATCACAATCCATGCAAAGCATCATTTAATGCAACATTATGACATCACAATCCATGCAATGCAGTATGCAATGCAAAATTATGACATCACAATCCATGCAATGCAGTATGCAATGCAAAATTATGACATCACAATCCATGCAAAGCATCATTTAATGCAGAAGTATGACATCACAATAAATGCAATGCAAAATTATGACATCACAATCCATGCAATGCAGTATGCAATGCAAAATTATGACATCATAATCCATGCAAAGCATCATTTAATGCAAAATTATTACATCACAATCCATGCAATGCAGTATGCAATGCAAAATTATGACATCACAATCCATGCAAAGCATCATTTAATGCAACATTATGACATCACAATCCATGCAATGCAGTATGCAATGCAAAAATATGACATCACAATCCATGCAATGCAGTATGCAATGCAAAATTATGACATCACAATCCATGCAATGCAGTATGCAATGCAAAATTATGACATCACAATCCATGCAAAGCATCATTTAATGCAACATTATGACATCACAATCCATGCAATGCAGTATGCAATGCAAAATTATGACATCACAATCCATGCAATGCAGTATGCAATGCAAAATTATGACATCACAATCCATGCAATGCAGTATGCAATGCAAAATTATGACATCACAATCCATGCAAAGCATCATTTAATGCAACATTATGACATCACAATCCATGCAATGCAGTATGCAATGCAAAATTATGACATCACAATCCATGCAATGCAGTATGCAATGCAAAATTATGACATCACAATCCATGCAATGCAGTATGCAATGCAAAATTATGACATCATAATCCATGCAAAGCATCATTTAATGCAAAATTATGACATCACAATCCATGCAATGCAGTATGCAATGCAAAATTATGACATCACAATCCATGCAAAGCATCATTTAATGCAAAATTATGACATCACAATCCATGCAATGCAGTATGCAATGCAAAATTATGACATCACAATCCATGCAATGCAGTATGCAATGCAAAATTATGACATCACAATCCATGCAATGCAGTATGCAATGCAAAATTATGACATCATAATCCATGCAAAGCATCATTTAATGCAAAATTATGACATCACAATCCATGCAATGCAGTATGCAATGCAAAATTATGACATCACAATCCATGCAAAGCATCATTTAATGCAACATTATGACATCACAATCCATGCAATGCAAAATTATGACATCACAATCCATGCAATGCAGTATGCAATGCAAAATTATGACATCACAATCCATGCAATGCAGTATGCAATGCAAAATTATGACATCACAATCCATGCAAAGCATCATTTAATGCAACATTATGACATCACAATCCATGCAATGCAGTAAGCAATGCAAAATTATGACATCACAATCCATGCAATGCAGTATGCAATGCAAAATTATGACATCACAATGCATGCAATGCAGTATGCAATGCAAAATTATGACATCATAATCCATGCAAAGCATCATTTAATGCAAAAGTATGACATCACAATCCATGCAATGCAAAATTATGACATCACAATCCATGCAATGCAGTATGCAATGCAACATTATGACATCACAATCCATGCAATGCAGTATGCAATGCAAAATTATGACATCACAATCCATGCAATGCAGTATGCAATGCAAAATTATGACATCACAATCCATGCAATGCAGAATGCAATGCAAAATTATGACATCATAATCCATGCAAAGCATCATTTAATGCAAAATTATGACACCATAATCCATGCAAAGCATCATTTAATGCAAAATTATGACATCACAATCCATGCAATGCAGTATGCAATGCAAAATTATGACATCACAATCCATGCAATGCAGTATGCAATGCAAAATTATGACATCACAATCCATGCAAAGCATCATTTAATGCAACATTATGACATCACAATCCATGCAATGCAGTATGCAATGCAAAATTATGACATCACAATCCATGCAATGCAGTATGCAATGCAAAATTATGACATCATAATCCATGCAAAGCATCATTTAATGCTAAAGTATGACATCACAATCCATGCAATGCAAAATTATGACATCACAATCCATGCAATGCAGTATGCAATGCAAAATTGTGACATCATAATCCATGCAAAGCATCATTTAATGCAAAATTATGACATCACAATCCATGCAATGCAGTATGCAATGCAAAATTATGACATCACAATCCATGCAAAGCATCATTTAATGCAACATTATGACATCACGATCCATGCAATGCAGTATGCAATGCAAAATTATGACATCACAATCCATGCAATGCAGTATGCAATGCAAAATTATGACATCACAATCCATGCAATGCAGTATGCAATGCAAAATTATGACATCACAATCCATGCAATGCAGTATGCAATGTAAAATTATTTCATCACAATCCATGCAATGCAGTATGCAATGCAAAATTATGACATCATAATCCATGCAAAGCATCATTTAATGCTAAAGTATGACATCACAACCCATGCAATGCAGTATGCAATGCAAAATTATGACATCACAATCCATGCAATGCAGTAAGCAATGCAAAATTATGACATCATAATCCATGCAAAGCATAATTTAATGCAAAATTATGACATCACAATCCATGCAATGCAGTATGCAATGCAACATTATGACATCACAATCCATGCAATGCAGTATGCAATGCAAAATTATGACATCATAATCCATGCAAAGCATCATTTAATGCAGAAGTATGACATCACAATCCATGCAATGCAAAATTATGACATCACAATCCATGCAATGCAGTATGCAATGCAAAATTATGACATCATAATCCATGCAAAGCATCATTTAATGCAAAATTATGACATCACAATCCATGCAATGCAGTATGCAATGCAAAATTATGACATCACAATCCATGCAAAGCATCATTTAATGCAACATTATGACATCACAATCCATGCAATGCAGTATGCAATGCAAAATTATGACATCACAATCCATGCAATGCAGTATGCAATGCAAAATTATGACATCACAATCCATGCAATGCAGTATGCAATGCAAAATTATGACATCACAATCCATGCAAAGCATCATTTAATGCAACATTATGACATCACGATCCATGCAATGCAGTATGCAATGCAAAATTATGACATCACAATCCATGCAATGCAGTATGCAATGCAAAATTATGACATCACAATCCATGCAATGCAGTATGCAATGCAAAATTATGACATCACAATCCATGCAAAGCATCATTTAATGCAACATTATGACATCACAATCCATGCAATGCAGTATGCAATGCAAAATTATGACATCACAATCCATGCAATGCAGTATGCAATGCAAAATTATGTCATCACAATCCATGCAATGCAGTATGCAATGCTAAATTATGACATCATAATCCATGCAAAGCATCATTTAATGCTAAAGTATGACATCACAATCCATGCAATGCAGTATGCAATGCAAAATTATGACATCACAATCCATGCAATGCAGTAAGTAATGCAAAATTATGACATCATAATCCATGCAAATCATCATTTAATGCAAAATTATGACATCACAATCCATGCAATGCAGTATGCAATGCAAAATTATGACATCACAATCCATGCAATGCAGTATGCAATGCAAAATTATGACATCATAATCCATGCAAAGCATCATTTAATGCAGAAGTATGACATCACAATCCATGCAATGCAAAATTATGACATCACAATCCATGCAATGCAGTATGCAATGCAAAATTATGACATCATAATCCATGCAAAGCATCATTTAATGCAAAATTATGACATCACAATCCATGCAATGCAGTATGCAATGCAAAATTATGACATCACAAGCCATGCAAAGCATCATTTAATGCAGCATTATGACATCACAATCCATGCAATGCAGTATGCAATGCAAAATTATGACATCACAATCCATGCAAAGCATCATTTAATGCAGAAGTATGACATCACAATAAATGCAATGCAAAATTATGACATCACAATCCATGCAATGCAGTATGCAATGCAAAATTATGACATCATAATCCATGCAAAGCATCATTTAATGCAAAATTATGACATCACAATCCATGCAATGCAGTATGCAATGCAAAATTATGACATCACAATCCATGCAATGCAGTATGCAATGCAAAATTATGACATCACAATCCATGCAAAGCATCATTTAATGCAACATTATGACATCACAATCCATGCAATGCAGTATGCAATGCAAAATTATGACATCACAATCCATGCAAAGCATCATTTAATGCAACATTATGACATCACAATCCATGCAATGCAGTATGCAATGCAAAATTATGACATCACAATCCATGCAATGCAGTATGCAATGCAAAATTATAACATCACAATCCATGCAAAACATCATTTAATGCAGAAGTATGACATCACAATAAATGCAATGCAAAATTATGACATCACAATCCATGCAATGCAGTATGCAATGCAAAATTATGACATCAGAATCCATGCAAAGCATCATTTAATGCAAAATTATGACATCACAATCCATGCAATGCAGTATGCAATGCAAAATGATGACATCACAATCCATGCAATGCAGTATGCAATGCAAAATTATGACATCACAATCCATGCAAAGCATCATTTAATGCAACATTATGACATCACAGTCCATGCAATGCAGTATGCAATGCAAAATTATGACATCACAATCCATGCAAAGCATCATTTAATGCAACATTATGACATCACAATCCATGCAATGCAGTATGCAATGCAAAATTATGACATCACAATCCATGCAATGCAGTATGCAATGCAAAATTATGACATCACAATCCATGCAAAGCATCATTTAATGCAGAAGTATGACATCACAATAAATGCAATGCAAAATTATGACATCACAATCCATGCAATGCAGTATGCAATGCAAAATTATGACATCATAATCCATGCAAAGCATCATTTAATGCAAAATTATGACATCACAATCCATGCAATGCAGTATGCAATGCAAAATTATGACATCACAATCCATGCAAAGCATCATTTAATGCAACATTATGACATCACAATCCATGCAATGCAGTATGCAATGCAAAATTATGACATCACAATCCATGCAATGCAGTATGCAATGCAAAATTATGACATCACAATCCATGCAATGCAGTATGCAATGCAAAATTATGACATCACAATCCATGCAAAGCATCATTTAATGCAACATTATGACATCACAATCCATGCAATGCAGTATGCAATGCAAAATTATGACATCACAATCCATGCAATGCAGTATGCAATGCAAAATTATGACATCACAATCCATGCAATGCAAAATTATGACATCACAATCCATGCAAAGCGTCATTTAATGCAACATTATGACATCACAATCCATGCAATGCAGTATGCAATGCAAAATTATGACATCACAATCCATGTAATGCAGTATGCAATGCAAAATTATGACATCACAATCCATGCAATGCAGTATGCAATGCAAAATTATGACATCATAATCCATGCAAAGCATCATTTAATGCAAAATTATGACATCACAATCCATGCAATGCAGTATGCAATGCAAAATTATGACATCACAATCCATGCAAAGCATCATTTAATGCAACATTATGACATCACAATCCATGCAATGCAGTATGCAATGCAAAATTATGACATCACAATCCATGCAATGCAGTATGCAATGCAAAATTATGACATCACAATCCATGCAAAGCATCATTTAATGCAACATTATGACATCACAATCCATGCAATGCAGTATGCAATGCAAAATTATGACATCACAATCCATGCAATGCAGTATGCAATGCAAAATTATGACATCACAATCCATGCAATGCAGTATGCAATGCAAAATTATGACATCATAATCCATGCAAAGCATCATTTAATGCAAAATTATGACATCACAATCCATGCAATGCAGTATGCAATGCAAAATTATGACATCACAATCCATGCAAAGCATCATTTAATGCAACATTATGACATCACAATCCATGCAATGCAAAATTATGACATCACAATCCATGCAATGCAGTATGCAATGCAAAATTATGACATCACAATCCATGCAATGCAGTATGCAATGCAAAATTATGACATCATAATCCATGCAAAGCATCATTTAATGCAAAAGTATGACATCACAATCCATACAATGCAAAATTATGACATCACAATCCATGCAATGCAGTATGCAATGCAAAATTATGACATCATAATCCATGCAAAGCATAATTTAATGCAAAGTTATGACATCACAATCCATGCAATGCAGTATGCAATGCTAAATTATGACATCACAATCCATGCAAAGCATCATTTAATGCAACATTATGACATCACAATCCATGCAATGCAGTATGCAATGCAAAATTATGACATCACAATCCATGCAATGCAGTATGCAATGCAAAATTATGACATCACAATCCATGCAATGCAGTATGCAATGCAAAATTATGACATCACAATCCATGCAATGCAGTATGCAATGCAAAATTATGACATCATAATCCATGCAAAGCATCATTTAATGCAAAATTATGACATCACAATCCATGCAATGCAGTATGCAATGCAAAATTATGACATCACAATCCATGCAATGCAGTATGCAATGCAAAATTATGACATCACAATCCATGCAAAGCATCATTTAATGCAACATTATGACATCACAATCCATGCAATGCAGTATGCAATGCAAAATTATGACATCACAATCCATGCAATACAGTATGCAATGCAAAATTATGACATCACAATCCATGCAATGCAGTATGCAATGCAAAATTATGACACCACAATCCATGCAAAGCATCATTTAATGCAACATTATGACATCACAATCCATGCAATGCAGTATGCAATGCAAAATTATGACATCACAATCCATGCAATGCAGTATGCAATGCAAAATTATGCAATGCAAAATTATGACATCACAATCCATGCAATGCAGTATGCAATGCAAAATTATGACATCATAATCCATGCAAAGCATCATTTAATGCAAAAGTATGACATCACAATCCATGCAATGCAAAATTATGACATCACAATCCATGCAATGCAGTATGCAATGCAAAATTATGACATCATAATCCATGCAAAGCATCATTTAATGCAAAATTATGACATCACAATCCATGCAATGCAGTATGCAATGCAAAATTATGACATCACAATCCATGCAAAGCATCATTTAATGCAACATTATGACATCACGATCCATGCAATGCAGTATGCAATGCAAAATTATGACATCACAATCCATGCAATGCAGTATGCAATGTAAAATTATGTCATCACAATCCATGCAATGCAGTATGCAATGCAAAATTATGACATCATAATCCATGCAAAGCATCATTTAATGCTAAAGTATGACATCACAATCCATGCAATGCAGTATGCAATGCAAAATTATGACATCACAATCCATGCAATGCAGTAAGCAATGCAAAATTATGACATCATAATCCATGCAAAGCATCATTTAATGCAAAATTATGACATCACAATCCATGCAATGCAGTATGCAATGCAAAATTATGACATCACAATCCATGCAATGCAGTATGCAATGCAAAATTATGACATCATAATCCATGCAAAGCATCATTTAATGCAGAAGTATGACATCACAATCCATGCAATGCAAAATTATGACATCACAATCCATGCAATGCAGTATGCAATGCAAAATTATGACATCATAATCCATGCAAAGCATCATTTAATGCAAAAATATGACATCACAATCCATGCAATGCAGTATGCAATGCAAAATTATGACATCACAATCCATCCAAAGCATCATTTAATGCAACATTATGACATCACAATCCATGCAATGCAGTATGCAATGCAAAATTATGACATCACAATCCATGCAATGCAGTATGCAATGCAAAATTATGACATCACAATCCATGCAATGCAGTATGCAATGCAAAATTATGACATCACAATCCATGCAAAGCATCATTTAATGCAACATTATGACATCACGATCCATGCAATGCAGTATGCAATGCAAAATTATGACATCACAATCCATGCAATGCAGTATGCAATGCAAAATTATGACATCACAATCCATGCAATGCAGTATGCAATGCAAAATTATGACATCACAATCCATGCAAAGCATCATTTAATGCAACATTATGACATCACAATCCATGCAATGCAGTATACAATGCAAAATTATGACATCACAATCCATGCAATGCAGTATGCAATGCAAAATTATGTCATCACAATCCATGCAATGCAGTATGCAATGCTAAATTATGACATCATAATCCATGCAAAGCATCATTTAATGCTAAAGTATGACATCACAATCCATGCAATGCAGTATGCAATGCAAAATAATGACATCACAATCCATGCAATGCAGTAAGCAATGCAAAATTATGACATCATAATCCATGCAAAGCATCATTTAATGCAAAATTATGACATCACAATCCATGCAATGCAGTATGCAATGCAAAATTATGACATCACAATCCATGCAATGCAGTATGCAATGCAAAATTATGACATCATAATCCATGCAAAGCATCATTTAATGCACAATTATGACATCACAATCCATGCAATGCAGTATGCAATGCAAAATTATGACATCACAATCCATGCAAAGCATCATTTAATGCAACATTATGACATCACAATCCATGCAATGCAGTATGCAATGCAAAATTATGACATCACAATCCATGCAATGCAGTATGCAATGCAAAATTATGACATCACAATCCATGCAATGCAGTATGCAATGCAAAATTATGACATCATAATCCATGCAAAGCATCATTTAATGCAAAATTATGACATCACAATCCATGCAATGCAGTATGCAATGCAACATTATGACATCACAATCCATGCAATGCAGTATGCAATGCAAAATTATGACATCACAATCCATGCAATGCAGTATGCAATGCAAAATTATGACATCACAATCCATGCAAAGCATCATTTAATGCAGAAGTATGACATCACAATCCATGCAATGCAAAATTATGACATCACAATCCATGCAATGCAGTATGCAATGCAAAATTATGACATCATAATCCATGCAAAGCATCATTTAATGCAAAATTATGACATCACAATCCATGCAATGCAGTATGCAATGCAAAATTATGACATCACAATCCATGCAATGCAGTATGCAATGCAAAATTATGACATCACAATCCATGCAAAGCATCATTTAATGCAACATTATGACATCACAATCCATGCAATGCAGTATGCAATGCAAAATTATGACATCACAATCCATGCAATGCAGTATGCAATGCAAAATTATGACATCATAATCCATGCAAAGTATCATTTAATGCAAAAGTATGACATCACAATCCATGCAATGCAAAATTATGACATCACAATCCATGCAATGCAGTATGCAATGCAAAATTATGACATCATAATCCATGCAAAGCATCATTTAATGCAAAATTATGACATCACAATCCATGCAATGCAGTATGCAATGCAAAATTATGACATCACAATCCATGCAAAGCATCATTTAATGCAACATTATGACATCACGATCCATGCAATGCAGTATGCAATGCAAAATTATGACATCACAATCCATGCAATGCAGTATGCAATGCAAAATTATGACATCACAATCCATGCAATGCAGTATGCAATGCAAAATTATGACATCACAATCCATGCAAAGCATCATTTAATGCAACATTATGACATCACAATCCATGCAATGCAGTATGCACTGCAAAATTATGACATCACAATCCATGCAATGCAGTATGCAATGTAAAATTATGTCATCACAATCCTTGCAATGCAGTATGCAATGCAAAATTATGACATCATAATCCATGCAAAGCATCATTTAATGCTAAAGTATGACATCACAATCCATGCAATGCAGTATGCAATGCAAAATTATGACATCACAATCCATGCAATGCAGTAAGCAATGCAAAATTATGACATCATAATCCATGCAAAGCATCATTTAATGCAAAATTATGACATCACAATCCATGCAATGCAGTATGCAATGCAAAATTATGACATCACAATCCATGCAATGCAGTATGCAATGCAAAATTATGACATCATAATCCATGCAAAGCATCATTTAATGCAGAAGTATGACATCACAATCCATGCAATGCAAAATTATGACATCACAATCCATGCAATGCAGTATGCAATGCAAAATTATGACATCATAATCCATGCAAAGCATCATTTAATGCAAAAATATGACATCACAATCCATGCAATGCAGTATGCAATGCAAAATTATGACATCACAATCCATCCAAAGCAACATTTAATGCAACATTATGACATCACAATCCATGCAATGCAGTATGCAATGCAAAATTATGACATCACAATCCATGCAATGCAGTATGCAATGCAAAATTATGACATCACAATCCATGCAATGCAGTATGCAATGCAAAATTATGACATCACAATCCATGCAAAGCATCATTTAATGCAACATTATGACATCACGATCCATGCAATGCAGTATGCAATGCAAAATTATGACATCACAATCCATGCAATGCAGTATGCAATGCAAAATTATGACATCACAATCCATGCAATGCAGTATGCAATGCAAAATTATGACATCACAATCCATGCAAAGCATCATTTAATGCAACATTATGACATCACAATCCATGCAATGCAGTATACAATGCAAAATTATGACATCACAATCCATGCAATGCAGTATGCAATGCAAAATTATGTCATCACAATCCATGCAATGCAGTATGCAATGCTAAATTATGACATCATAATCCATGCAAAGCATCATTTAATGCTAAAGTATGACATCACAATCCATGCAATGCAGTATGCAATGCAAAATAATGACATCACAATCCATGCAATGCAGTAAGCAATGCAAAATTATGACATCATAATCCATGCAAAGCATCATTTAATGCAAAATTATGACATCACAATCCATGCAATGCAGTATGCAATGCAAAATTATGACATCACAATCCATGCAATGCAGTATGCAATGCAGAATTATGACATCATAATCCATGCAAAGCATCATTTAATGCACAATTATGACATCACAATCCATGCAATGCAGTATGCAATGCAAAATTATGACATCACAATCCATGCAAAGCATCATTTAATGCAACATTATGACATCACAATCCATGCAATGCAGTATGCAATGCAAAATTATGACATCACAATCCATGCAATGCAGTATGCAATGCAAAATTATGACATCACAATCCATGCAATGCAGTATGCAATGCAAAATTATGACATCATAATCCATGCAAAGCATCATTTAATGCAAAATTATAACATCACAATCCATGCAATGCAGTATGCAATGCAAAATTATGACATCACAATCCATGCAAAGCATCATTTAATGCAACATTATGACATCACAATCCATGCAATGCAGTATGCAATGCAAAATTATGACATCACAATTTATGCAATGCAGTATGCAATGCAAAATTATGACATCACAATCCATGCAATGCAAAATTATGACATCACAATCCATGCAAAGCATCATTTAATGCAACATTATGACATCACAATCCATGCAATGCAGTATACAATGCAAAATTATGACATCACAATCCATGCAATGCAGTATGCAATGCAAAATTATGACATCACAATCCATGCAAAGCATCATTTAATGCAGAAGTATGACATCACAATCCATGCAATGCAAAATTATGACATCACAATCCATGCAATGCAGTATGCAATGCAAAATTATGACATCATAATCCATGCAAAGCATCATTTAATGCAAAATTATGACATCACAATCCATGCAATGCAGTATGCAATGCAAAATTATGACATCACAATCCATGCAATGCAGTATGCAATGCAAAATTATGACATCACAATCCATGCAAAGCATCATTTAATGCAACATTATGACATCACAATCCATGCAATGCAGTATGCAATGCAAAATTATGACATCACAATCCATGCAATGCAGTATGCAATGCAAAATTATGACATCACAATCCATGCAATGCAGTATGCAATGCAAAATTATGACACCACAATCCATGCAAAGCATCATTTAATGCAACATTATGACATCACAATCCATGTAATGCAGTATGCAATGCAAAATTATGCAATGCAAAATTATGACATCACAATCCATGCAATGCAGTATGCAATGCAAAATTATGACATCATAATCCATGCAAAGCATCATTTAATGCAAAAGTATGACATCACAATCCATGCAATGCAAAATTATGACATCACAATCCATGCAATGCAGTATGCAATGCAAAATTATGACATCATAATCCATGCAAAGCATCATTTAATGCAAAATTATGACATCACAATCCATGCAATGCAGTATGCAATGCAAAATTATGACATCACAATCCATGCAAAGCATCATTTAATGCAACATTATGACATCACGATCCATGCAATGCAGTATGCAATGCAAAATTATGACATCACAATCCATGCAATGCAGTATGCAATGCAAAATTATGACATCACAATCCATGCAAAGCATCATGCAATGCAAAATTATGACATCACAATCCATGCAAAGCATCATTTAATGCAACATTATGACATCACAATCCATGCAATGCAGTATGCAATGCAAAATTATGACATCACAATCCATGCAATGCAGTATGCAATGTAAAATTATGTCATCACAATCCATGCAATGCAGTATGCAATGCAAAATTATGACATCATAATCCATGCAAAGCATCATTTAATGCAAAATTATGACATCACAATCCATGCAATGCAGTATGCAATGCAAAATTATGACATCACAATCCATGCAATGCAGTATGCAATGCAAAATTATGACATCATAATCCATGCAAAGCATCATTTAATGCAGAAGTATGACATCACAATCCATGCAATGCAAAATTATGACATCACAATCCATGCAATGCAGTATGCAATGCAAAATTATGACATCACAATCCATGCAATGCAGTATGCAATGCAAAATTATGACATCACAATCCATGCATTGCAGTATGCAATGCAAAATTATGACATCACAATCCATGCAAAGCATCATTTAATGCAACATTATGACATCACGATCCATGCAATGCAGTATGCAATGCAAAATTATGACATCACAATCCATGCAATGCAGTATGCAATGCAAAATTATGACATCACAATCCATGCAATGCAGTATGCAATGCAAAATTATGACATCACAATCCATGCAAAGCATCATTTAATGCAACATTATGACATCACAATCCATGCAATGCAGTATACAATGCAAAATTATGACATCACAATCCATGCAATGCAGTATGCAATGCAAAATTATGTCATCACAATCCATGCAATGCAGTATGCAATGCTAAATTATGACATCATAATCCATGCAAAGCATCATTTAATGCTAAAGTATGACATCACAATCCATGCAATGCAGTATGCAATGCAAAATAATGACATCACAATCCATGCAATGCAGTAAGCAATGCAAAATTATGACATCATAATCCATGCAAAGCATCATTTAATGCAAAATTATGACATCACAATCCATGCAATGCAGTATGCAATGCAAAATTATGACATCACAATCCATGCAATGCAGTATGCAATGCAAAATTATGACATCACAATCCATGCAAAGCATCATTTAATGCACAATTATGACATCACAATCCATGCAATGCAGTATGCAATGCAAAATTATGACATCACAATCCATGCAAAGCATCATTTAATGCAACATTATGACATCACAATCCATGCAATGCAGTATGCAATGCAAAATTATGACATCACAATCCATGCAATGCAGTATGCAATGCAAAATTGTGACATCACAATCCATGCAATGCAGTATGCAATGCAAAATTATGACATCATAATCCATGCAAAGCATCATTTAATGCAAAATTATGACATCACAATCCATGCAATGCAGTATGCAATGCAAAATTATGACATCACAATCCATGCAAAGCATCATTTAATGCAAAATTATGACATCACAATCCATGCAATGCAGTATGCAATGCAAAATTATGACATCACAATCCATGCAATGCAGTATGCAATGCAAAATTATGACATCACAATCCATGCAAAGCATCATTTAATGCAACATTATGACATCACAATCCATGCAATGCAGTATGCAATGCAAAATTATGACATCACAATCCATGCAATGCAGTATGCAATGCAAAATTATGACATCACAATCCATGCAAAGCATCATTTAATGCAGAAATATGACATCACAATCCATGCAATGCAAAATTATGACATCACAATCCATGCAATGCAGTATGCAATGCAAAATTATGACATCATAATCCATGCAAAGCATCATTTAATGCAAAATTATGACATCACAATCAATGCAATGCAGTATGCAATGCAAAATTATGACATCACAATCCATGCAGAGCATCATTTAATGCAACATTATGACATCACAATCCATGCAATGCAGTATGCAATGCAAAATTATGACATCACAATCCATGCAATGCAGTATGCAATGCAAAATTATGACATCACAATCCATGCAATGCAGTATGCAATGCAAAATTATGACATCACAATCCATGCAATGCAGTATGCAATGCAAAATTATGACATCACAATCCATGCAAAGCATCATTTAATGCAGAAGTATGACATCACAATCCATGCAATGCAAAATTATGACATCACAATCCATGCAAAGCATCATTTAATGCAAAATTATGACATCACAATGTATGCAATGCAGTATGCAATGCAAAATTATGACATCACAATCCATGCAATGCAGTATGCAATGCAAAATTATGACATCACAATCCATGCAAAGCATCATTTAATGCAACATTATGACATCACAATCCATGCAATGCAGTATACAATGCAAAATTATGACATCACAATCCATGCAATGCAGTATGCAATGCAAAATTATGACATCACAATCCATGCAAAGCATCATTTAATGCAGAAGTATGACATCACAATCCATGCAATGCAAAATTATGACATCACAATCCATGCAATGCAGTATGCAATGCAAAATTATGACATCATAATCCATGCAAAGCATCATTTAATGCAAAATTATGACATCACAATCCATGCAATGCAGTATGCAATGCAAAATTATGACATCACAATCCATGCAATGCAGTATGCAATGCAAAATTATGACATCACAATCCATGCAAAGCATCATTTAATGCAACATTATGACATCACAATCCATGCAATGCAGTATGCAATGCAAAATTATGACATCACAATCCATGCAATGCAGTATGCAATGCAAAATTATGACATCACAATCCATGCAATGCAGTATGCAATGCAAAATTATGACACCACAATCCATGCAAAGCATCATTTAATGCAACATTATGACATCACAATCCATGTAATGCAGTATGCAATGCAAAATTATGACATCACAATCCATGCAATGCAGTATGCAATGCAAAATTATGCAATGCAAAATTATGACATCACAATCCATGCAATGCAGTATGCAATGCAAAATTATGACATCATAATCCATGCAAAGCATCATTTAATGCAAAAGTATGACATCACAATCCATGCAATGCAAAATTATGACATCACAATCCATGCAATGCAGTATGCAATGCAAAATTATGACATCATAATCCATGCAAAGCATCATTTAATGCAAAATTATGACATCACAATCCATGTAATGCAGTATGCAATGCAAAATTATGACATCACAATCCATGCAAAGCATCATTTAATGCAACATTATGACATCACGATCCATGCAATGCAGTATGCAATGCAAAATTATGACATCACAATCCATGCAATGCAGTATGCAATGCAAAATTATGACATCACAATCCATGCAATGCAGTATGCAATGCAAAATTATGACATCACAATCCATGCAAAGCATCATTTAATGCAACATTATGACATCACAATCCATGCAATGCAGTATGCACTGCAAAATTATGACATCACAATCCATGCAATGCAGTATGCAATGCAAAATTATGACATCACAATCCATGCAAAGCATCATTTAATGCAACATTATGACATCACAATCCATGCAATGCAGTATGCAATGCAAAATTATGACATCACAATCCATGCAATGCAGTATGCAATGCAAAATTATGACATCACAATCCATGCAAAGCATCATTTAATGCAGAAGTATGACATCACAATCCATGCAATGCAAAATTATGACATCACAATCCATGCAATGCAGTATGCAATGCAAAATTATGACATCATAATCCATGCAAAGCATCATTTAATGCAAAATTATGACATCACAATCAATGCAATGCAGTATGCAATGCAAAATTATGACATCACAATCCATGCAGAGCATCATTTAATGCAACATTATGACATCACAATCCATGCAATGCAGTATGCAATGCAAAATTATGACATCACAATCCATGCAATGCAGTATGCAATGCAAAATTATGACATCACAATCCATGCAAAGCATCATTTAATGCAGAAGTATGACATCACAATCCATGCAATGCAAAATTATGACATCACAATCCATGCAAAGCATCATTTAATGCAAAATTATGACATCACAATTTATGCAATGCAGTATGCAATGCAAAATTATGACATCACAATCCATGCAATGCAGTATGCAATGCAAAATTATGACATCATAATCCATGCAAAGCATCATTTAATGCAAAATTATGACATCACAATCCATGCAATGCAGTATGCAATGCAAAATTATGACATCACAATCCATGCAATGCAGTATGCAATGCAAAATTATGACATCACAATCCATGCAAAGCATCATTTAATGCAACATTATGACATCACAATCCATGCAATGCAGTATGCAATGCAAAATTATGACATCACAATCCATGCAATGCAGTATGCAATGCAAAATTATGACATCACAATCCATGCAATGCAGTATGCAATGCAAAATTATGACACCACAATCCATGCAAAGCATCATTTAATGCAACATTATGACATCACAATCCATGTAATGCAGTATGCAATGCAAAATTATGACATCACAATCCATGCAATGCAGTATGCAATGCAAAATTATGACATCACAATCCATGCAATGCAGTATGCAATGCAAAATTATGACATCATAATCCATGCAAAGCATCATTTAATGCAAAAGTATGACATCACAATCCATGCAATGCAAAATTATGACATCACAATCCATGCAATGCAGTATGCAATGCAAAATTATGACATCATAATCCATGCAAAGCATCATTTAATGCAAAATTATGACATCACAATCCATGCAATGCAGTATGCAATGCAAAATTATGACATCACAATCCATGCAAAGCATCATTTAATGCAACATTATGACATCACGATCCATGCAATGCAGTATGCAATGCAAAATTATGACATCACAATCCATGCAATGCAGTATGCAATGCAAAATTATGACATCACAATCCATGCAATGCAGTATGCAATGCAAAATTATGACATCACAATCCATGCAAAGCATCATTTAATGCAACATTATGACATCACAATCCATGCAATGCAGTATGCACTGCAAAATTATGACATCACAATCCATGCAATGCAGTATGCAATGTAAAATTATGTCATCACAATCCATGCAATGCAGTATGCAATGCAAAATTATGACATCATAATCCATGCAAAGCATCATTTAATGCTAAAGTATGACATCACAATCCATGCAATGCAGTATGCAATGCAAAATTATGACATCACAATCCATGCAATGCAGTAAGCAATGCAAAATTATGACATCATAATCCATGCAAAGCATCATTTAATGCAAAATTATGACATCACAATCCATGCAATGCAGTATGCAATGCAAAATTATGACATCACAATCCATGCAATGCAGTATGCAATGCAAAATTATGACATCATAATCCATGCAAAGCATCATTTAATGCAGAAGTATGACATCACAATCCATGCAATGCAAAATTATGACATCACAATCCATGCAATGCAGTATGCAATGCAAAATTATGACATCACAATCCATGCAATGCAGTATGCAATGCAAAATTATGACATCACAATCCATGCAATGCAGTATGCAATGCAAAATTATGACATCACAATCCATGCAAAGCATCATTTAATGCAACATTATGACATCACGATCCATGCAATGCAGTATGCAATGCAAAATTATGACATCACAACCCATGCAATGCAGTATGCAATGCAAAATTATGACATCACAATCCATGCAATGCAGTATGCAATGCAAAATTATGACATCACAATCCATGCAAAGCATCATTTAATGCAACATTATGACATCACAATCCATGCAATGCAGTATACAATGCAAAATTATGACATCACAATCCATGCAATGCAGTATGCAATGCAAAATTATGTCATCACAATCCATGCAATGCAGTATGCAATGCTAAATTATGACATCATAATCCATGCAAAGCATCATTTAATGCTAAAGTATGACATCACAATCCATGCAATGCAGTATGCAATGCAAAATAATGACATCACAATCCATGCAATGCAGTAAGCAATGCAAAATTATGACATCATAATCGATGCAAAGCATCATTTAATGCAAAATTATGACATCACAATCCATGCAATGCAGTATGCAATGCAAAATTATGACATCACAATCCATGCAATGCAGTATGCAATGCAAAATTATGACATCATAATCCATGCAAAGCATCATTTAATGCACAATTATGACATCACAATCCATGCAATGCAGTATGCAATGCAAAATTATGACATCACAATCCATGCAAAGCATCATTTAATGCAACATTATGACATCACAATCCATGCAATGCAGTATGCAATGCAAAATTATGACATCACAATCCATGCAATGCAGTATGCAATGCAAAATTATGACATCACAATCCATGCAATGCAGTATGCAATGCAAAATTATGACATCATAATCCATGCAAAGCATCATTTAATGCAAAATTATGACATCACAATCCATGCAATGCAGTATGCAATGCAAAATTATGACATCACAATCCATGCAAAGCATCATTTAATGCAAAATTATGACATCACAATCCATGCAATGCAGTATGCAATGCAAAATTATGACATCACAATCCATGCAATGCAGTATGCAATGCAAAATTATGACATCACAATCCATGCAAAGCATCATTTAATGCAACATTATGACATCACAATCCATGCAATGCAGTATGCAATGCAAAATTATGACATCACAATCCATGCAAAGCATCATTTAATGCAAAATTATGACATCACAATCCATGCAATGCAGTATGCAATGCAAAATTATGACATCACAATCCATGCAATGCAGTATGCAATGCAAAATTATGACATCACAATCCATGCAATGCAGTATGCAATGCAAAATTATGACATCATAATCCATGCAAAGCATCATTTAATGCAAAATTATGACATCACAATCAATGCAATGCAGTATGCAATGCAAAATTATGACATCACAATCCATGCAAAGCATCATTTAATGCAACATTATGACATCACAATCCATGCAATGCAGTATGCAATGCAAAATTATGACATCACAATCCATGCAAAGCATCATTTAATGCAACATTATGACATCACAATCCATGCAATGCAGTATGCAATGCAAAATTATGACATCACAATCCATGCAAAGCATCATTTAATGCAACATTATGACATCACAATCCATGCAATGCAGTATGCAATGCAAAATTATGACATCACAATCCATGCAATGCAGTATGCAATGCAAAATTATGACATCACAATCCATGCAAAGCATCATTTAATGCAACATTATGACATCACAATCCATGCAATGCAGTATGCAATGCAAAATTATGACATCACAATCCATGCAATGCAGTATGCAATGCAAAATTATGACATCACAATCCATGCAATGCAGTATGCAATGCAAAATCATGACATCACAATCCATGCAATGCAGTATGCAATGCAAAATTATGACATCACAATCCATGCAATGCAGTATGCAATGCAAAATTATGACATCACAATCCATGCAATGCAGTATGCAATGCAAAATTATGACACCACAATCCATGCAAAGCATCATTTAATGCAACATTATGACATCACAATCCATGTAATGCAGTATGCAATGCAAAATTATGACATCACAATCCATGCAATGCAGTATGCAATGCAAAATTATGCAATGCAAAATTATGACATCACAATCCATGCAATGCAGTATGCAATGCAAAATTATGACATCATAATCCATGCAAAGCATCATTTAATGCAAAAGTATGACATCACAATCCATGCAATGCAAAATTATGACATCACAATCCATGCAATGCAGTATGCAATGCAAAATTATGTCATCACAATCCATGCAATGCAGTATGCAATGCTAAATTATGACATCATAATCCATGCAAAGCATCATTTAATGCTAAAGTATGACATCACAATCCATGCAATGCAGTATGCAATGCAAAATAATGACATCACAATCCATGCAATGCAGTAAGCAATGCAAAATTATGACATCATAATCGATGCAAAGCATCATTTAATGCAAAATTATGACATCACAATCCATGCAATGCAGTATGCAATGCAAAATTATGACATCACAATCCATGCAATGCAGTATGCAATGCAAAATTATGACATCATAATCCATGCAAAGCATCATTTAATGCACAATTATGACATCACAATCCATGCAATGCAAAATTATGACATCACAATCCATGCAAAGCATCATTTAATGCAACATTATGACATCACAATCCATGCAATGCAGTATGCAATGCAAAATTATGACATCACAATCCATGCAATGCAGTATGCAATGCAAAATTATGACATCACAATCCATGCAATGCAGTATGCAATGCAAAATTATGACATCATAATCCATGCAAAGCATCATTTAATGCAAAATTATGACATCACAATCCATGCAATGCAGTATGCAATGCAAAATTATGACATCACAATCCATGCAAAGCATCATTTAATGCAAAATTATGACATCACAATCCATGCAATGCAGTATGCAATGCAAAATTATGACATCACAATCCATGCAATGCAGTATGCAATGCAAAATTATGACATCACAATCCATGCAAAGCATCATTTAATGCAACATTATGACATCACAATCCATGCAATGCAGTATGCAATGCAAAATTATGACATCACAATCCATGCAAAGCATCATTTAATGCAAAATTATGACATCACAATCCATGCAATGCAGTATGCAATGCAAAATTATGACATCACAATCCATGCAATGCAGTATGCAATGCAAAATTATGACATCACAATCCATGCAATGCAGTATGCAATGCAAAATTATGACATCATAATCCATGCAAAGCATCATTTAATGCAAAATTATGACATCACAATCAATGCAATGCAGTATGCAATGCAAAATTATGACATCACAATCCATGCAAAGCATCATTTAATGCAACATTATGACATCACAATCCATGCAATGCAGTATGCAATGCAAAATTATGACATCACAATCCATGCAAAGCATCATTTAATGCAACATTAAACATTATGACATCACAATCCATGCAATGCAGTATGCAATGCAAAATTATGACATCACAATCCATGCAAAGCATCATTTAATGCAACATTATGACATCACAATCCATGCAATGCAGTATGCAATGCAAAATTATGACATCACAATCCATGCAATGCAGTATGCAATGCAAAATTATGACATCACAATCCATGCAAAGCATCATTTAATGCAACATTATGACATCACAATCCATGCAATGCAGTATGCAATGCAAAATTATGACATCACAATCCATGCAATGCAGTATGCAATGCAAAATTATGACATCACAATCCATGCAATGCAGTATGCAATGCAAAATCATGACATCACAATCCATGCAATGCAGTATGCAATGCAAAATTATGACATCACAATCCATGCAATGCAGTATGCAATGCAAAATTATGACATCACAATCCATGCAATGCAGTATGCAATGCAAAATTATGACACCACAATCCATGCAAAGCATCATTTAATGCAACATTATGACATCACAATCCATGTAATGCAGTATGCAATGCAAAATTATGACATCACAATCCATGCAATGCAGTATGCAATGCAAAATTATGCAATGCAAAATTATGACATCACAATCCATGCAATGCAGTATGCAATGCAAAATTATGACATCATAATCCATGCAAAGCATCATTTAATGCAAAAGTATGACATCACAATCCATGCAATGCAAAATTATGACATCACAATCCATGCAATGCAGTATGCAATGCAAAATTATGACATCACAATCCATGCAATGCAGTATGCAATGCAAAATTATGACATCACAATCCATGCAATGCAGTATGCAATGCAAAATTATGACATCACAATCCATGCAAAGCATCATTTAATGCAACATTATGACATCACGATCCATGCAATGCAGTATGCAATGCAAAATTATGACATCACAATCCATGCAATGCAGTATGCAATGCAAAATTATGACATCACAATCCATGCAATGCAGTATGCAATGCAAAATTATGACATCACAATCCATGCAAAGCATCATTTAATGCAACATTATGACATCACAATCCATGCAATGCAGTATACAATGCAAAATTATGACATCACAATCCATGCAATGCAGTATGCAATGCAAAATTATGTCATCACAATCCATGCAATGCAGTATGCAATGCTAAATTATGACATCATAATCCATGCAAAGCATCATTTAATGCTAAAGTATGACATCACAATCCATGCAATGCAGTATGCAATGCAAAATAATGACATCACAATCCATGCAATGCAGTAAGCAATGCAAAATTATGACATCATAATCCATGCAAAGCATCATTTAATGCAAAATTATGACATCACAATCCATGCAATGCAGTATGCAATGCAAAATTATGACATCACAATCCATGCAATGCAGTATGCAATGCAAAATTATGACATCATAATCCATGCAAAGCATCATTTAATGCAAAATTATGACATCACAATCCATGCAATGCAGTATGCAATGCAAAATTATGACATCACAATCCATGCAAAGCATCATTTAATGCAAAATTATGACATCACAATCCATGCAATGCAGTATGCAATGCAAAATTATGACATCACAATCCATGCAATGCAGTATGCAATGCAAAATTATGACATCACAATCCATGCAAAGCATCATTTAATGCAACATTATGACATCACAATCCATGCAATGCAGTATGCAATGCAAAATTATGACATCACAATCCATGCAAAGCATCATTTAATGCAAAATTATGACATCACAATCCATGCAATGCAGTATGCAATGCAAAATTATGACATCACAATCCATGCAATGCAGTATGCAATGCAAAATTATGACATCACAATCCATGCAATGCAGTATGCAATGCAAAATTATGACATCACAATCCATGCAAAGCATCATTTAATGCAACATTATGACATCACAATCCATGCAATGCAGTATGCAATGCAAAATTATGACATCACAATCCATGCAAAGCATCATTTAATGCAACATTATGACATCACAATCCATGCAATGCAGTATGCAATGCAAAATTATGACATCACAATCCATGCAATGCAGTATGCAATGCAAAATTATGACATCACAATCCATGCAATGCAGTATGCAATGCAAAATTATGACATCACAATCCATGCAATGCAGTATGCAATGCAAAATTATGACATCACAATCCATGCAAAGCATCATTTAATGCAATATTATGACATCACAATCCATGCAATGCAGTATGCAATGCAAAATTATGACATCACAATCCATGCAATGCAGTATGCAATGCAAAATTATGACATCACAATCCATGCAAAGCATCATTTAATGCAACATTATGACATCACAATCCATGCAATGCAGTATGCAATGCAAAATTATGACATCACAATCCATGCAAAGCATCATTTAATGCAAAATTATGACATCACAATCCATGCAATGCAGTATGCAATGCAAAATTATGACATCACAATCCATGCAATGCAGTATGCAATGCAAAATTATGACATCACAATCCATGCAAAGCATCATTTAATGCAACATTATGACATCACAATCCATGCAATGCAGTATGCAATGCAAAATTATGACATCACAATCCATGCAATGCAGTATGCAATGCAAAATTATGACATCACAATCCATGCAAAGCATCATTTAATGCAACATTATGACATCACAATCCATGCAATGCAGTATGCAATGCAAAATTATGACATCACAATCCATGCAAAGCATCATTTAATGCAACATTATGACATCACAATCCATGCAATGCAGTATGCAATGCAAAATTATGACATCACAATCCATGCAATGCAGTATGCAATGCAAAATTATGACATCACAATCCATGCAATGCAGTATGCAATGCAAAATTATGACATCACAATCCATGCAATGCAGTATGCAATGCAAAATTATGACATCACAATCCATGCAAAGCATCATTTAATGCAATATTATGACATCACAATCCATGCAATGCAGTATGCAATGCAAAATTATGACATCACAATCCATGCAATGCAGTATGCAATGCAAAATTATGACATCACAATCCATGCAAAGCATCATTTAATGCAACATTATGACATCACAATCCATGCAATGCAGTATGCAATGCAAAATTATGACATCACAATCCATGCAAAGCATCATTTAATGCAAAATTATGACATCACAATCCATGCAATGCAGTATGCAATGCAAAATTATGACATCACAATCCATGCAATGCAGTATGCAATGCAAAATTATGACATCACAATCCATGCAAAGCATCATTTAATGCAACATTATGACATCACAATCCATGCAATGCAGTATGCAATGCAAAATTATGACATCACAATCCATGCAATGCAGTATGCAATGCAAAATTATGACATCACAATCCATGCAAAGCATCATTTAATGCAACATTATGACATCACAATCCATGCAATGCAGTATGCAATGCAAAATTATGACATCACAATCCATGCAAAGCATCATTTAATGCAACATTATGACATCACAATCCATGCAATGCAGTATGCAATGCAAAATTATGACATCACAATCCATGCAAAGCATCATTTAATGCAACATTATGCCATCACAATCCATGCAATGCAGTATGCAATGCAAAATTATGACATCACAATCCATGCAATGCAGTATGCAATGCAAAATTATGACATCACAATCCATGCAAAGCATCATTTAATGCAACATTATGACATCACAATCCATGCAATGCAGTATGCAATGCAAAATTATGACATCACAATCCATGCAATGCAGTATGCAATGCAAAATTATGACATCACAATCCATGCAAAGCATCATTTAATGCAACATTATGACATCACAATCCATGCAATGCAGTATGCAATGCAAAATTATGACATCACAATCCATGCAAAGCATCATTTAATGCAACATTATGACATCACAATCCATGCAATGCAGTATGCAATGCAAAATTATGACATCACAATCCATGCAATGCAGTATGCAATGCAAAATTATGACATCACAATCCATGCAAAGCATCATTTAATGCAACATTATGACATCACAATCCATGCAATGCAGTATGCAATGCAAAATTATGACATCACAATCCATGCAAAGCATCATTTAATGCAAAATTATGACATCACAATCCATGCAATGCAGTATGCAATGCAAAATTATGACATCACAATCCATGCAATGCAGTATGCAATGCAAAATTATGACATCACAATCCATGCAAAGCATCATTTAATGCAACATTATGACATCACAATCCATGCAATGCAGTATGCAATGCAAAATTATGACATCACAATCCATGCAATGCAGTATGCAATGCAAAATTATGACATCACAATCCATGCAATGCAGTATGCAATGCAAAATTATGACATCACAATCCATGCAAAGCATCATTTAATGCAACATTATGACATCACAATCCATGCAATGCAGTATGCAATGCAAAATTATGACATCACAATCCATGCAATGCAGTATGCAATGCAAAATTATGACATCACAATCCATGCAAAGCATCATTTAATGCAACATTATGACATCACAATCCATGCAATGCAGTATGCAATGCAAAATTATGACATCACAATCCATGCAAAGCATCATTTAATGCAACATTATGACATCACAATCCATGCAATGCAGTATGCAATGCAAAATTATGACATCACAATCCATGCAATGCAGTATGCAATGCAAAATTATGACATCACAATCCATGCAAAGCATCATTTAATGCAACATTATGACATCACAATCCATGCAATGCAGTATGCAATGCAAAATTATGACATCACAATCCATGCAAAGCATCATTTAATGCAAAATTATGACATCACAATCCATGCAATGCAGTATGCAATGCAAAATTATGACATCACAATCCATGCAATGCAGTATGCAATGCAAAATTATGACATCACAATCCATGCAAAGCATCATTTAATGCAACATTATGACATCACAATCCATGCAATGCAGTATGCAATGCAAAATTATGACATCACAATCCATGCAATGCAGTATGCAATGCAAAATTATGACATCACAATCCATGCAAAGCATCATTTAATGCAACATTATGACATCACAATCCATGCAATGCAGTATGCAATGCAAAAGTATGACATCACAATCCATGCAATGCAGTATGCAATGCAAAATTATGACATCACAATCCATGCAAAGCATCATTTAATGCAACATTATGACATCACAATCCATGCAATGCAGTATGCAATGCAAAATTATGACATCACAATCCATGCAAAGCATCATTTAATGCAACATTATGACATCACAATCCATGCAATGCAGTATGCAATGCAAAATTATGACATCACAATCCATGCAATGCAGTATGCAATGCAAAATTATGACATCACAATCCATGCAAAGCATCATTTAATGCAACATTATGACATCACAATCCATGCAATGCAGTATGCAATGCAAAATTATGACATCACAATCCATGCAATGCAGTATGCAATGCAAAATTATGACATCACAATCCATGCAAAGCATCATTTAATGCAACATTATGACATCACAATCCATGCAATGCAGTATGCAATGCAAAATTATGACATCACAATCCATGCAATGCAGTATGCAATGCAAAATTATGACATCACAATCCATGCAAAGCATCATTTAATGCAACATTATGACATCACAATCCATGCAATGCAGTATGCAATGCAAAATTATGACATCACAATCCATGCAATGCAGTATGCAATGCAAAATTATGACATCACAATCCATGCAAAGCATCATTTAATGCAACATTATGACATCACAATCCATGCAATGCAGTATGCAATGCAAAATTATGACATCACAATCCATGCAATGCAGTATGCAATGCAAAATTATGACATCACAATCCATGCAAAGCATCATTTAATGCAACATTATGACATCACAATCCATGCAATGCAGTATGCAATGCAAAATTATGACATCACAATCCATGCAATGCAGTATTGCAATGCAAAATTATGACATCACAATCCCATGCAAAGCATCATTTAATGCAAAATTATGACATCACAATCCATGCAATGCAGTATGCAATGCAAAATTATGACATCACAATCCATGCAATGCAGTATGCAATGCAAAATTATGACATCACAATCCATGCAAAGCATCATTTAATGCAACATTATGACATCACAATCCATGCAATGCAGTATGCAATGCAAAATTATGACATCACAATCCATGCAAAGCATCATTTAATGCAACATTATGACATCACAATCCATGCAATGCAGTATGCAATGCAAAATTATGACATCACAATCCATGCAATGCAGTATGCAATGCAAAATTATGAACACACAATCCATGCAAAGCATCATTTAATGCAACATTATGACATCACAATCCATGCAATGCAGTATGCAATGCAAAATTATGACATCACAATCCATGCAAAGCATCATTTAATGCAAAATTATGACATCACAATCCATGCAATGCAGTATGCAATGCAAAATTATGACATCACAATCCATGCAAAGCATCATTTAATGCAACATTATGACATCACAATCCATGCAATGCAGTATGCAATGCAAAATTATGACATCACAATCCATGCAATGCAGTATGCAATGCAAAATTATGACATCACAATCCATGCAAAGCATCATTTAATGCAACATTATGACATCACAATCCATGCAATGCAGTATGCAATGCAAAATTATGACATCACAATCCATGCAATGCAGTATGCAATGCAAAATTATGACATCACAATCCATGCAAAGCATCATTTAATGCAACATTATGACATCACAATCCATGCAATGCAGTATGCAATGCAAAATTATGACATCACAATCCATGCAATGCAGTATGCAATGCAAAATTATGACATCACAATCCATGCAAAGCATCATTTAATGCAACATTATGACATCACAATCCATGCAATGCAGTATGCAATGCAAAATTATGACATCACAATCCATGCAATGCAGTATGCAATGCAAAATTATGACATCACAATCCATGCAAAGCATCATTTAATGCAGAAGTATGACATCACAATCCATGCAATGCAAAATTATGACATCACAATCCATGCAAATGCAGTATGCAATGCAAAATTATGACATCACAATCCATGCAAAGCATCATTTAATGCAAAATTATGACATCACAATCCATGCAATGCAGTATGCAATGCAAAATTATGACATCACAATCCATGCAATGCAGTATGCAATGCAAAATTATGACATCACAATCCATGCAAAGCATCATTTAATGCAAATTATGACATCACAATCCATGCAATGCAGTATGCAATGCAAAATTATGACATCACAATCCATGCAATGCAGTATGCAATGCAAAATTATGACATCACAATCCATGCAAAGCATCATTTAATGCAACATTATGACATCACAATCCATGCAATGCAGTATGCAATGCAAAATTATGACATCACAATCCATGCAATGCAGTATGCAATGCAAAATTATGACATCACAATCCATGCAAAGCATCATTTAATGCAACATTATGACATCACCAATCCATGCAATTGCAGTATGCAATGCAAAATTATGACATCACAATCCATGCAATGCAGTATGCAATGCAAAATTTATGACATCACAAATCCATGCAAAGCATCATTTAATGCAAAATTATGACATCACAATCCATGCAATGCAGTATGCAATGCAAAATTATGACATCACAATCCATGCAATGCAGTATGCAATGCAAAATTATGACATCACAATCCATGCAAAGCATCATTTATGCAACATTATGACATCACAATCCATGCAATGCAGTATGCAATGCAAAATTATGACATCACAATCCATGCAATGCAGTATGCAATGCAAAATTATGACATCACAATCCATGCAAAGCATCATTTAATGCAGAAGTATGACATCACAATCCATTGCAATGCAAAATTATGACATCACAATCCATGCAATGCAGTATGCAATGCAAAATTATGACATCACAATCCATGCAAAGCATCATTTAATGCAACATTATGACATCACAATCCATGCAATGCAGTATGCAATGCAAAAATTATGACATCACAATCCATGCAATGCAGTATGCAATGCAAAATTATGACATCACAATCCATGCAAAGCATCATTTAATGCAACATTATGACATCACAATCCATGCAATGCAGTATGCAATGCAAAATTATGACATCACAATCCATGCAATGCAGTATGCAATGCAAAATTATGACATCACAATCCATGCAAAGCATCATTTAATGCAACATTATGACATCACAATCCATGCAATGCAGTATGCAATGCAAAATTATGACATCACAATCCATGCAATGCAGTATGCAATGCAAAATTATGACATCACAATCCATGCAAAGCATCATTTAATGCAACATTATGACATCACAATCCATGCAATGCAGTATGCAATGCAAAATTATGACATCACAATCCATGCAATGCAGTATGCAATGCAAAATTATGACATCACAATCCATGCAAAGCATCATTTAATGCAAAATTATGACATCACAATCCATGCAATGCAGTATGCAATGCAAAATTATGACATCACAATCCATGCAATGCAGTATGCAATGCAAAATTATGACATCACAATCCATGCAAAGCATCATTTAATGCAACATTATGACATCACAATCCATGCAATGCAGTATGCAATGCAAAATTATGACATCACAATCCATGCAATGCAGTATGCAATGCAAAATTATGACATCACAATCCATGCAAAAGCATCATTTAATGCAGAAGTATGACATCACAATCCATGCAATGCAAAATTATGACATCACAATCCATGCAATGCAGTATGCAATGCAAAATTATGACATCACAATCCATGCAAAGCATCATTTAATGCAAAATTATGACATCACAATCCATGCAATGCAGTATGCAATGCAAAATTATGACATCACAATCCATGCAATGCAGTATGCAATGCAAAATTATGACATCACAATCCATGCAAAGCATCATTTAATGCAACATTATGACATCACAATCATGCAATGCAGTATGCAATGCAAAATTATGACATCACAATCCATGCAATGCAGTATGCAATGCAAAAATTATGACATCACAATCCATGCAAAGCATCATTTAATGCAGAAGTATGACATCACAATCCATGCAATGCAAAATTATGACATCACAATCCATGCAATGCAGTATGCAATGCAAAATTATGACATCACAATCCATGCAAAGCATCAATTTAATGCAAAATTATGACATCACAATCCATGCAATGCAGTATGCAATGCAAAATTATGACATCACAATCCATGCAATGCAGTATGCAATGCAAAATTATGACATCACAATCCATGCAAAGCATCATTTAATGCAAAAATTATGACATCACAATCCATGCAATGCAGTATGCAATGCAAAAATTATGACATCACAATCCATGCAATGCAGTATGCAATGCAAAACTATGACATCACAATCCATGCCAAAGCATCATTTAATGCAACATTATGACATCACAATCCATGCAATGCAGTATGCAATGCAAAATTATGACATCACAATCCATGCAATGCAGTATGCAATG